>NC_074702.1:7857359-8074859 GCF_029448725.1 Salvelinus fontinalis
CTCTGGGTTTGAGAATGTGTGACCTACAACAAACAGAAGACCAGAGCAGAAGTCAAAGATAAGCAACAACGACAACATTGTGAGAAAAGTCAGAGTTTGTGTAAGTTAGTGTGTCACTCACATAAGGGTTCCAATAGCAGGGCTAGGACGATGTTGGCCATGGTCTGGACCTGCAGTGCTGCTGTGACCGGTGACAACACAGCCGTTGGATCCAGTACGGCCGGCGGCTCCAATATGGCTACTGGCTCCACAGTTACACTGAGAGCTGAGGAAACCGTGGTCAAGGAGAAAACTACTGGAGAGGAGCAAGCAAGGTGTGTGTGTGCATGTGTGTGTGTGTTAGTCCTGCTTCCTGGTAGGTGTGTAGGGCTGGTCCTGTTGGCTCAACACACAGCATGTTCCTCTTGGAGCTACAGTGAGACACGTCAATTGTGTCTCTATTTGCATTTCAAAACCTCTAGTCCCACAGCCAACACCCTGAGGCCTGCAGACGCCTCCCCCATGGGAGTGTGTCAGTATCACACACACTCTCGTGCTCTCTCTCTCACAACCACGCACGCGCGATCACACATACACATGCACTAACGGCATGAAGCTACACTACAGAAGCAGGGTTCATGCAAAGCTGTAAAATGAACCAAGTGTCATTGCTGTGAGTGTCATTGCTGTGAGTGTCATTGCTGTGAGTATCTTTGCTGTGAGTATCTTTGCTGTGAGTGTCATTGCTGTGAGTATCTTTGCTGTGAGTGTCATTGCTGTGAGTGTCATTGCTGTGAGTGTCATTGCTGTGAGTGTCATTGCTGTGAGTGTCATTGCTGTGAGTGTCTTTGCTGTGAGTGTCATTGCTGTGAGTGTCATTGCTGTGAGTATCTTTGCTGTGAGTGTCATTGCTGTGAGTATCTTTGCTGTGAGTGTCATTGCTGTGAGTGTCTTTGCTGTGAGTGTCATTGCTGTGAGTGTCATTGCTGTGAGTGTCATTGCTGTGAGTGTCTTTGCTGTGAGTGTCATTGCTGTGAGTGTCATTGCTGTGAGTGTCATTGCTGTGAGTGTCTTTGCTGTGAGTGTCATTGCTGTGAGTGTCATTGCTGTGAGTGTCTTTGCTGTGAGTGTCATTGCTGTGAGTGTCTTTGCTGTGTTTCTCAGTTGTAAGGATACATTCTGCCATGTACTGCACCTCCAGGCTCTTGGTGTCTGCAGAGGGGAAGTGCTTCCTGAACTCTTTCTTCAGGTCAAAAAAGGAGTTGAAACATTCTGGCAGTGCCAGGTTCTGCCGAGGAAGACAACTGCAGACATTACACACTGGGCACAGACGTCAATTCAACGTCTATTCCAAGTTGGTTCAACGTAATTCTATTGAAATGACGTGGAAACAACGTTGATTCAACCAGTGTGTGCCCGGTGGGTAAAGTCACATACATTAACCCAGGGGACCTGAATGTGGTATGTGCTTGGATCACCAGAGTTTGAGTCTTGCACGGACCAAATATACTGTAGTATGCCCCTTTAAAAATGTCCTGACCATATTATTATTGATTGAACAGTAGAGAGGAGGAAGAGAACATGTGCAGCCTACCATTGACAGCTGTTAGGTGTTGGGTCGTATCAGGAGCTACGCTGTCTGTTTACTACCCTCATTTACATATTTACTCATGTCAATAAAGTTAGGTTCCCCATGGGTCTGTATAACATACTAGATGTGAGGGGAGGACTCAAGATGTAATAGGAGAAAGGTGTGTGTGTGTGTGTGTGTGTGTGTGTGTGTGTGTGTGTGTGTGTGTGTGTGTGTGTGTGTGTGTGTGTGTGTGTGTGCGCGCGCGTTCATGTTCAAACAAAGCCAAGACAATATGTCAAGACAACCTCCCATTTCAACATCATGTAGAGCAGGATCTTGACAGAACAGCAGACATAACACATTTCTTTATGGTTCTGTGAACACCAAACGCTTCTGCTGGAGGTAATTGTGCTCCCCGCCCTGCCAGCCTGTACCCTTACCTTGCCCGCAGCTTCGGGGTGGAGAACCTGGCGAATGTGGAGCTGCCCGTCCGTACACACACACACTGACGTGCCTGCGCCCAAGCTGTTCACCTCATTGGTCAATCTCAGATGGAACTGTTCAAAACATAGGACGAGATCAGCTACAATGTAAACTCTTTAAATCAATATCAGATAATACATCTGTAATAAACAATTACAGAACAACTCACTGGTAATATTGAAAATCCACTAACATTTTATTGGTTGAAAGTGTGATCATTATTCTGGTAATGATGAATATCAATGCAGCCATTTATAATCTCATTATTCAGCAAGCGCCAAAACGTTGACCACAGTACACAATTTCATCCAATAAGTTATAACTGTTTACTACTGACTAATAAACAACCTATTAATGCTGTTTATAGACTATTTAAACTGAGTCTGCCTTAATTGAAAGTATTACCATGTAGACAAAATATTTACAAAAACATCCAAATATAGGCTTACAAATGACTGCTTGTGATAAAGTCCAACTTGAATGACTTGTTGTTACTTTCGAGTGGCTGGAAACGATTTGTGGGGTGATGTCATCGATGTTTGTGTGTGTATGTCTGTCTATTGTCTTTTGTCTATGTGTGGTTTATATTTTTGGTTTCAGAGAACAAGCACTTTAATTGCTACTAGTTGTATGAGCCTCATTATGCTAATTGGGGGGTCATTTGCATTACTAAGCTCTAAAGATCCACACCTCCTCATCACTCAATGGACTTTTATAAATGTCCCTCAGGCTGTCAAGTAAAATGCCATCAAATCTATAGGGATCGAAAACAATGGTGCATTATTAGCCAATTATAATTAGATATCTCAGGATCAAGGCCTAAATAAACAATAAATTGTTATAAAACTCCAATCAATGCATCGGTGCCTCTGATTTAAAGTGAAGGAGGAATGGATGGCAAAGCAGAATATGATGAGGTCAAACATGTATTTCATAAAAAAACACGAGACAACAGATACTATCTGTACCTGGTTTAGCGCGTGCTCCAAGCCTGTGACTGTAGAGACGGACTCCTCGCTGTCCTCTCTCTCCCCCAGACAATCTTCTGTAAGGTCCGAGTGCTCAGGCCGTATTAACACCTCATTCACCTTCCCCAACTGGACCAGAGAGAAAACACACACACTTCAGTACATTTAAAATAACAATGTGTACACTTAAATACACACTTTAATATGCATAATGGAGTAGCCGATTTATGGCTAACTTATGATCACTTTTGTCATTAGACCTCATAAACAGAAGAAAGGTGGTCGTCTATTAAACCAAATAGGGCACATTGACGAAGAGAGCATTCTGGTTATGTTGGATGAATACTTTGTCTTTCTATAGATTACCTCATCTAGCTCCTCCTGAATTTTTTTTAATAGTCTTTATCATATTCTCTTAATAAAGAAAGGAAAATATTTTAAAGATTACCTTTTTGTTCTTCAAGTCCACGAGCTGCCACACCAACTGCTCGAGCTCCGTCTCGTCCGAACCCAAGAGGTCTCCGCTCGCGCCAGATGTGGTGGTGAACAACACCGCCAGGTAGTCTACCTGAGCCGTCATTTTCAGGATAAATACAAAAAGAACCTACTCTAATTACACCCAAAGTAATAGAAAATAACCTACAGCTACACCCCCAGAACAGTATAGAACCCAAAGAATCCAGCCACCCACACCCAGACACCTATGCGCAAAGGTGTGCTCAGCAACTCCAGATATTTTTAGTGGCTTCTTGATTGCTTGGTAATCTATGCAAAATCTCTGGCACACCTCATCGCAGTGTAATGGCTGAATGTTCCCTTTTTTTTGATCCACCTACCTGTGTGCGATGCGGACCACGTGACCCAGGTAGCTACCTGCATGGGGCGTATTCATTACGCCGATTCTGTTGCAAAGCGCTTCTTAAACGGAGACGAAACGGAGAAGGACCTACCTGCATTTGTCCAATAGAAACTATTGTTTCCTCTGTTTCCTCTCGTTTGGTTCTTAACCTGTAAACGGTTTATGTAATGAATATACCCCTTCTCTTTCTGAGTGCTGTCCCTATTGGTGCTTTCAAACAGGGACGTGGCACGGCATTGCGACAAACCCATCGACCCAACCTGAACAACATACATGAGAAGAACAATAATCTCATATACTAACCTACAAACTGATCATTACCTAGTTTTTTTTTATCTCTATTAATGAGTAGACGAGTGCATAGGCTATTTCCAAATGCTACGCTTGGCACATAGGCTGCAGTGTGAAATGTTATTGAAAACAATGTAATGTAACATAATGTTGTTTTCTGCATTTCTGCTACAGCTGAGAAAATATTGAGACCAGCCAATCGTGGCAAATCAGTGAAATCATTACAATAAAGTTTATAAGGCCTATTTAAAAATAAACAGTGATGAAAAATATGTATAAATATTGTATAAATATTGTTTTCATTTAGGCTATTGTAAAATACATATATCAAATATTCAAAGTCAGGCTTACTGCCTGTTTTATTACGGCATCTTTAATAACTTATTATGAGCGTGCCATTGGCAGAAGCCTGAATAACGTTGGATGAACTCTCCACTATGCACCGATTTCAGATCAGTTTGTATTTTACACATTAGAAACAAGTTAGGTTTAAACTGATTCGGGGTCTGTCTTTACAGAACTGCTTGCCGTCGAGTTTTAAAACCCGGAAACCGTTGTGGCTAGATCCGGAAGTTTACCCCAAGTGAAAACAGAAAAACATGGCGGGTGACACTTTAACGGAGCTTCTTTTTCTGGATACGTTCAAACATCAAAGTGCAGAGGTAGTTAAATATGTTAATACCACTTGCTATTTTATCCCATGAGTCTACTTTGCTGAGATTCCAGTTAGCTAGCTAACTACAGCTTCTGATCCCCCCGTTCCCCTAGGCTAATGCTAACACAGTGGCCACCTTGCATAATAACTAACTCGTCCTTCCAAACTAAGTGTGATGCATTGTTTCCTAGCAAGGTATTACGTTTTTAAGTAGGTTACGGGTTCTTATATTCAGTGGTCTCTTCTACAGTTGCAACGGGGATAGGGATACGCGAAACTAACTAGCCATAACAGATAACGGGACAGTCGGCAACGGCGTGTGCGCAGATTGTTTACCCGCTTGCTAGTCACACAGCTAACGTGTACGTTTACTTGCTAGTTAGCGATTCACACTGTTTACGTTACACAGACAGTTTTCATACTCTTCATCTTTACAGATATAGCCTACAGTTACTGTCTGCAGATGAATACACGAAATTCCCAGTTGTCCCTTTTTGTTTTTGTATGGCACAAAAAGTGCTGACTGTTTCTGTTGTGCACTAACATGGTCTAAATAAAAATCTAATCACATTTTATTGTTCACATACGCCGAATACAACGGATGTGGTAGGCCTTAAAGTGAAATTATTAAAATGTGTTCTGTCTGTAGCTGACCAATGTGGATGTGGTGCGGTTCCCGTATGGGGTCCTGATCACAGAGGTGCGAGTCATTCCCCCTGGAATTAAAGCACACACCAGCCTGCCAGACAACCGGGCATTCGGGTAAGAAACCACCATTCAAGGTGTATAAGGGAGAGCTAAATAAATATATACTCCTAGCTATGTGCATGTGACATCTGAGACTGGGATGTGTGTGAGGGGAACTTCAGGGGCCTCAAACAATCATGCATAGGCACAAATATGTGCGTAAACCATGCGTGGGATCATTTCCGCGCAAAGTGTGCGATTTATCAATATGAACATTTGCCATGACTGTGCTCACACAGTGCCAAGTGGTGGAATAATGCCTTGATCACACCTACAGCCTCATTGCACAAAATGGTACGCAGCATCATCTGGATATGTGTTCAACGAAAGTTCAACATTCGCCTTCTGCTACCATTGTCAAACCGTCTACCATACAATTTTGATGCAGAAATTCAATAAATCCAATGTATGCACCACATAGAACAAACTGTAACGCAATTCTGCAAGGCAAACGCAGCATTCCATTGGGAATGTACTTCTAGTGTACCAAACGCAGCGTTCCATTGGGAATGTACTTCTAGTGTACCAAACGCAGCGTTCCATTGGGAATGTACTTCTAGTGTACCAAACGTAATGACGCTGTCGGTGTGATTGACGTGTAAGGGAACTGTCAAGCGTAGGATGGGGGGGAAATATATTTTTAAAATTGTGATGGAGTAATAATTCAATCATTTTTGATGTCATTGTATTTCCATTGTGAATTCATGCAACATATCTTGGCAGGCATATCATTTGAGCACCAGTGCATTTGTTACTATAATAATTCACATAAAGTGTGACGGGTCATTATTATTATTATTTTTTTTTTTAATTTATTTAACTAGGCAAGTCAGTTAAGAACAAATTCTTATTTACAATGACGGCCTACCCTGGCCAAACCCAGACGATGCTGGGCCAATTGTGCGCCACCCTATGGGACGCCCAATTACGGATGGATGTGATTCGAACCAGGGACTGTAGTGATGCCTCTTGTACTGAGATGCAGTGCCTTAGACCGCTACGCAACTCGGGAGCCCAAAGTTAGAGGCACGTGTGAAAGTGAAACCATTGTTGAAATATGATAAAAGACTTGAGATAATGGGAAATTGAATGAGAGGTTGATCAAATTTTACATATATTTAACAGGTGTTATTGCAGGTGTAGCGAAATGCTTGTGTTCGTAGCTTCAACAGTGCAGTAGTATCTGTGCAGTAGTAGGATCTTTCTCAGAAAGTAACGATTGGTTTTGGAAAATGATATGTGATGAGCCAATCTTATAGGATTTCTGTGAGGACTTAAGACTTACTTTAAAAAGGCAACCACATGCCATTCCGGTGCACATCCAAGTGCTGTCCACCCTCAGGTTTTGGCATCGGGAGCTTGCCGATTGGCATCTCACAACTTCGATGAGACAGTGTGTTGGATGCAATCATCAGTAAAACAAACTGTAACGTACAATTTCCTTACACCGTCGCCCAAGAGGTTGAAGTCAAGAGGGGTTTCTTTGCCATCAATGGGTTCCCAAATACGAACGGAGCAATAGACGGCACCCACATCGCCATAAAAGCACCATCCCAAAACGAGTTGAACTATGTGGACAGAAAAGGCTTCCACTCTTAATGTGCAGGTGATCCTTTATGTGATGGGTAGAAGACGCTGCTGAATGTAGTAGCCAATGTTGGCCTATACGCCTACAGGAAGGAGCTGTTGAGGATGGATGGCTTATTCCTGACTGTTGTCTACTCATTTGAAGTAGATTTACCATTGCTAACGCAACTCATAGTCTTAATGGTTTTACTGGTCAAGCCACAACTGAGAGAGACAAATAAACCCTTTTGGTTAAAAAATAAACATTTTTGCTAAAATAATTATTATATTATTGATTGATTGACTATGGCTTTTCAAATCCCCCAGTATTGCTATCTGTAGCGTTAGTTCTACGCAAATGTTGCAATTCTTCAACCATTCCTGGACCTGTGACCAAAAACGAGCTACATGCGGACAATACCAAAATAAATGGTCTAATGACTCTGCCTCCTCACAGCAGAATCTACAGAGCTGGGAAGATTGTATCCCCCATATATATAACATTCTATTAGTTGCAAGAATTTTGTACAATAATTTAAATTGAAAAATTCGAAGTTTTGAATCCGGCGTTGTTTTGCGTATCAATTCATAAACCATGTGCCATGGAATGGGTACATCGAAAATCTCTTCCCAACTATTTTGCAATTTATATGGCACAGCTGTAAGTTTTTTGGTCCTTAAATGAAATTGGTATATGTTTTTATTTATCACACTTTTCTTTAACCATTTATGTTCTTTAATATAAGGCCGACATACAAGTTCCTTACTTTTATCCCCTTCCACCTGCCTCTTCCATTTTTGTGGTAATGCTGCAATTAATTGGTTGTAATTTTGGGTAGAGCAGACATTTCCATATGTCTGTGTTAGCTGCATGTGTGACATTACTCCACCAGTCCTATTTATGATATCATTCACAAAAATTATACCTTTTTTAAACATTTCTTCGATAAATACAGTTTTTTTTATCAATTACTATATTTGAATTTAACCACAAGATTTGTTGTACTATTTGTTCCGTCCTTTCAGGTGGATTAAACTGAAATTGCAACCAACTTTCTAAGGCTTGTTTAAAAAATAAAGATATTTTGGAAATTATTTCCTTTTCAAGCAACCGAAAGTGAGCAGGTGTAATCTGAATAAAGGGAAAAAGGCCCTTCTTGAACATAGGATGAGACATTCGTACCAATCTAGTAGAGAACCAGTTTGGATTTAAGTATAACTTTGTATGACTGATGCCTTTAGTGAGAGGTCTAATGCTTTAATATTTAATAATTTCTGCCCTCCGAATTCATATTCGTTATATAAATAGGCCCTTTTAATTTTATCTGGCTTGCCGTTCCAAATAAAATTGAATATTTTTTGTTCATATAATTTAAAAAGCAGGTCACTAGGTGTAGGCAAAACCATAAGCAAATAGGTAAACTGTGATATGATTAAAGAGTTAATCAGGGTGATTTTCCCACAAATAGACAGGTATTTTCCTTTCCATGGTAGCAAGATCTTATCTATTTTTGCTAACTTTCTATAAAAATTTATTGGAGTGAGATCATTTCTTTCTTTTGGGATTTGTATACCGAGTATGTCCACATCACCGTCAGACCATTTAATTGGTAAACTACATGGCAATGTAAAATGTGTATTTTTTAGTGATCCAATACGTAATATGGTACATTTATCATAATTTGGTTTTAATCCAGAGAGGATAGCAAATGTATCTAGATCCTCTAAGAGGCCGTGGAGAGATTCTAGTTGTGGTTTTAAAAGAAAACATGAATCATCAGTGTACAATGACACCTTAGTTTTTAGGCCCTGGATTTCTAATCCCTTAATATTAATGTTTGATCTAATTTTAACAGCTAACATTTCGATGGCAATAATAAATAGATATGCCGATAGTGGACAACCTTGTTTTACTCCTCTAGATAGTTTAAAACTTTCTGAGATGTAGCCATTATTTACTATTTTACACCTAGGGTTACTATACATAATTTTTACCCATTTTATAAGAGATTCCCCAAAATTGAAATATTCTAGGCATTTATATATAAACTCCAGTCGTACTTTATCAAAAGCCTTTTCAAAATCAGCTATGAAAACCAGGCCTGGTGTCCCCGATATTTCATAGTGTTCCATTGTTTCCAGTACTTGCCTTATATTATCTCCAATGTATCGTCCATGTAAAAACCTGTCTGATTAGGATGAATAATATCTGACAAAACTTTTTTTATTCTATGCGCCAAGCATTTTGCTAGGATTTTTGCATCACAACACTGAAGTGTAAGAGGTCTCCAATTTTTTAAATGGACTGGATCTTTATATATACCACTTGGGTCCTGTTTCAGTAATAATGATATCACACCTTCTTGTTGCGTGTCTGATAATCTATCATTTATATAGGAGTGGTTAAAACAAGCTAATAATGGTCCTTTGAGTATATCAAAAAAATGTTTGTATACTTCCACTGGTATGCCATCCAGTCCTGGAGTTTTCCCATCCTTAAAGGCCCCAATTGCATCAAGTAGTTCCTCCTCTGTAATTAGGCCTTCACATGAGTCTTTCTGTACAGATGTTAATTTTACATTATTATTAGGGAAAAAATCCATACAATTAGTTTCAGTTAGTGGAGATGGAGGAGCCTGAAACAAAAATATATTCTTAAAGTACTTTACTTCCTCTTTCAAAATATAATTTGGTGAATCATGCGTGACTCCATCATTTGTAACAAGTTTTAATACGTTTTTTTTGGTAGCATTTCTATATTGACGATTGAAAAATAATTTGGTGCATTTTTCCCCATATTCCATCCAGTTCGCTTTATTTTTGTAATATATTACACTGGATCTTTCTTGAATAAGTTCCTCCATTTCTTTTTGTTTTTCCTCTAACTTATTCTGTGCCTCTATGGTACCGTTTTTATTGTTATCTAACTGTACTGTTAGTCCTTCAATTTCCTTTGTTAATATGGACTCTTTTGATCGAAATTGCTTTTGTTTTATAGATGAGTACTGAATTGCATGGCCTCTAAAGGCACACTTAAAAGTGTCCCATACAATATGGGGATCTGCTGTACCTATGTTATGTCTAAAAAAGTCAGTTATAAATTCTTCTGTCCTAGTTCTAAACAATTTATCATCTAGTAGGCTTTGATTACATTTCCAATATCCTCGCCCACGTGGAAATTCTGTAAGAGTAATATATATGCCAATTATGTGATGGTCCGACCGCATTCTGTCCCCTATCAAACACTTTTAAACTTTTGGTGCCAGAGAGAATGATATAAGAAAGTAGTCAAGGCGACTAGCTTGATTAAGCCTCCGCCATGTATATCTCACTAGGTCAGGGTATTTAAGTCTCCATATATCCACTAATTCCAATACATCCATGACATTCCTGATTTCCTTAAGTGCCTGAGGGTGATAGTTTGTAGTGTGATTTCCTTTCCGGTCCATAGAGGTATTTAAGACCGTATTAAAATCTCCCACTATAATAATAGAGTCTAGTGTTGCTTGTAGAGTTGATACATTCTTATATATATTGTCAAAGAAGCTTGGATCATCATTATTCGGACCGTATAGGTTAATAAGCCATATATGTTTATTGTCCAATAACATATTTAAAATAATCCATCTACCTTGAGGATCTGTTTGGACAAGTTGCACATTTGGATCAAAGTTATTATTAATTAAAACCATCACCCCTTTTGAATTTCTTTGCCCATGGGAGAAATATATTTTGCCCCCCCAGTTCTTTTTCCACAAAACTTCATCTAAAACTGTCGAATGGGTTTCCTGTAAACAGTAGATATTATAATCCTTCTCTTTTAGCCAGGTAAATACTGATCGTCTTTTCTTATTATCTGCTAAGCCATTACAATTGTAACTGGCTATACTTATTTCACCACTTACCATAATGAGACACACCTTTCAATTATTTTTATCAAAATATATGTTTGTAAACGTCCTATTAAAAAGTAACATAATGATTGAGTGTCTATATAGTTGTACCATGACATTTGCATCTCCACTAAGCAAACCTCCAATTGGTCCCCACTATTCCACCCGCCAAAAGCCCCCATCTCGAGTTGGGTTGTCATCCCAATGCCCGGCAGACCACCCCCGACCCCCCGCATCGCACAGCCCCGGTGTAACGGCAGTCCTCCTCCTCTTCATCAGACGAGGAGGAGTAGTGATCGAACCAAGGCGCAGCGTAGTGAAATGACATAATTTATTGAACACGACGGAAAAACAAACTAAACTTGCATAAACAAACAAAACAAATAAACGATGCAGACAGACCTGAACGACGAACTTACATATAACGTGAAGAACGCAATGAACAGGAACAGACTACATAAAACGAACAAACCGCAAACAGTCCCGTATGGTGCAAACATATACACAAACACAGGAGACAATCACCCACAACGAACACTGTGAAAACGCCCACCCAAATATGACTCTTAACTAGAGGAACGCCAAACACCCGCCTCTAATTAAGAGCCATACCAGGCAACCCATAAACCAACATAGAAACAGAAAACATAGAATTCCCACCCAACCTCACGTCCTGACCAACTAACACACATAACAAACTAACAGAAATAGGTCAGGAACGTGACACCCGGACCGACTGGGATCCATCCTTCGAAAAGTGCACACAGCACCATCCACCGAACCGAAGCAGATCCATTGCCAAATGCATTTCCATCGCCCTCACCTCGATTTTTATTACATATTGCTGTGAATCATCCTCTATAGTCCCTAACATCTTTTACTTCTTCCTTCGCAACAGTTGTGGGATACACACATACACCCACACACATTCAGCCCTTACCCCCACACAACCATAAGCTCACCCTCTCAACAATTGCACCATCCCAGAGCCCAACTCAAGATGGGTCATGATTTACAAATGTACTTGCAGTTGCAGCTGCATGAGAAGGCCTGCAAGACCGCGCAAAAAATGAGCATAAATGTAGAGATTTATTTACCATTGTCACATCCTAGATGATGGAGGTCAAATGTACACCTTCTTCCTGAAACACCCACAATACGGTCATCCATTTTGACCATGTTCCCAAGCATCTCCATGCAGTCCGATTGGTTTCGTGCCACCAGGGCCACAATAATATACCCCCTCTCTGAATGTCCGAGTGTGACCCCCTCCCCATGGGTTACTGCAGCTAGTGTTGCCAGCACTGCCACTGCCTGGGTGGGGGCACCCCACCGGAATCCCCACCGGCTAGGTACAAGGTCGTCAAGGTTCTCATTAGCAGCTTTGAGAATTTCCTTGTTTATTATGCTCTCCCTTTAGGGGGCTTTGGCTTTGCAGGACCAACCCTGCCAAGCAGGCTCAGAATCTTGAGGGGGCAGTGCTGCTCATGGTCCCTGTCCTCATTTTGGCTGCATACAGACCGTTTACAGCATGCACATAAAACAGTTAGGGACTTCTCCTTAGTATCTGGGCCATTCATGTGGGTGTCTAGGGTATAGGGCCATGGACCGTACCATTAAAATAGGATAATAAATAATTAGATATAATTTATTTTAAAAATGTAGTTCCCCATGATAGGACAATAAATAAATAAGACGTATAATTCATTATAAAAGTATAGCCATCATTTGAACAACATTGAAAGCCCTCTCATACCCGGCCCACAGCAATACACTGGCTCTGGGATATGCAACTATTTCATTACTCACTCACTCAACTTTCCAAACATAACAAATAAAAATAAACACACACCACACCATCCACACATACTGTGCCTTCTGTTTACTTAGTTTTTATCTTCACTATGTAGAAATAGTGCTTGTGTTCAATTAGTTATATGTGAAGATTTATAGAAAAGCTATATTTTGTATTGTATTGTTACAATCAGTAACCGGGCTTGAATTGTGTTTATTTTCCTCATCTATGAGAACTTTGTAATTTTTAAAATAACCATGGAGTAATCTTTGTGTCTCTGAACAGCTGGTTATCAATATATAGTTTATCCACGACGAGAGCTACTCGTTTCGCTTTTAATCTATTTTCTTTGAAAATTGGATACAGAACTTTGCGCCGTTCTGCAATTTCTTTCGGAAACTGATCATTCATGCCAATTTTGGTCCCAGCAAGTCTTTTACCCAGGCTTTTAACCATTATTTTATCTTTAAATGAAGCAAATTTGGCAACGATTGGGCGTTCGTACCTCTGCCCTCTCTGTCCGAGGCGGTGTACACGTTCAAGTTGGATCTTATCGATAACTTTTAATTTACAATCCGTGGAAGCTATGAGAATAGGAAGATTCAAATCTTTTGTGAAGCATCACAGCACAGTTGAAAAATATATGGCAAATAAAAATCCGAAATGGATGATGTTGGAAGATAGATGGGAAAGGTTGAGTGGAGCTGAAGGGTGGGACTAATAACAAGATAAACAATGTAGGGCATACGGGATCTGTGAAATGTGTATAGGTGCGGAGCTATTGTGAAATAGCACAGTTACAAGTGGAAATCAAACTGGATGGACAACAGAAATAGAGGAAGGACTTAGAACAAACAAGAGAGAACTATTATAAAGTAGACTGTGTCTGTAAAATGTGTATAAGATGTATAAATTGAAGGTAAAAACAGAAATGTTTATCAGTTTACTCCAATTGGGGGATCGGTGGTAGGGTTTGCGGGGAATAATAATAAAGGTATACTCTTTAAAAAAAGTATGTATGTCTATGTAGGTATGTGTATGTATATATGTGTATATGTATGCATACGTGAATGGATATATATATTTACCCAAAAAAATATGGGGGATTGGAAATGATGCAGACAATTACATTGGAAGCAACATTCTTTCCGCAATATTAAGCTGATCCACCCCCCAAGAAAAAATAAATAAAATAAATAACCCTTTTGGTTGTACTCAATCTCTGACACTAGCACCTCCTATTTTCTTAGCTTTCTTTAGTTGCAACGTTGTATATCCTGGTACGGTGTGGTATATTCCCCACGGGCTTTAAAGGGATGATTTTGTATGATTAATTGGGGGCATTTCAAAATGCAAATAGCCAAGGTCGTGCACGAGCACTGGGGCTGAGAACATTTGGTATTTATCAACGATTATCTCCTACTGGTGTACGCATGAAGCTCGTAGGATTGTTTGATAAATCACACTTTTTCTATGTTTACGAACATTCTAAATTCTGTTCGTAAGAACAATTTAATAGAAGTTTCTACACAATATTGATAAATGAGGCCCCAGAGCTGTAATGTTCAGTTTGGCCTCATTCTCACCGGGGTAGTTGGGTGATTTGTGAGGTAATCGTAGCCGGACAGACGGGATCTCTCATGTGGCTGAAAGGGGGGCTGAGTGGTGATGTCATATCCTGTTCCTGTCTGTGTTTCCAGGGAGACATCGCCTCATTCCTTCCAGCTGGAGCTTTTCTTCAACAACCTCACTAAACCCAGCAACGCCTGCTTCCACAGACTAGGCAGGTCAGTAACACTTTGTACCTTCTATTTGAATTGAATGTATTTGTGTAAAAGACATACACAACAGAAATTTACAATGTGGACCCAGAGGATAGCACTTAAAAGTATTAATTAAAGCACTTGTTCTTGAATATACCTCTACTTCTCTCAAGCTCTGTATCCATCTCTCTCTACCTCTTCCTCTCTCTGTCTGTATCCCTCTCTCTCTACCTCTTCCTCTCTCTACCTCTTCCTCTCTCTGTCTGTATCCCTCTCTCTCCACCTCTTCCTCTCTCTGTCTGTATCCCTCTCTCTCTACCTCTTCCTCTCTCTGTCTGTATCCCTCTCTCTCTACCTCTTCCTCTCTCTGTCTGTATCCCTCTCTCTCTACCTCTCTCTGTCTGTATCCCTCTCTCTCTACCTCTTCCTCTCTCTGTCTGTATCCATCTCTCTCTACCTCTTCCTCTCTCTGTCTGTATCCCTCTCTCTCTACCTCTTCCTCTCTCTACCTCTTCCTCTCTCTGTCTGTATCCCTCTCTCTCTCTCTACCTCTTCCTCTCTCTGTCTGTATCCCTCTCTCTCTACCTCTTCCTCTCTCTGTCTGTATCCCTCTCTCTCTACCTCTTCCTCTGTCTCTCTCTGTCGCTCCTGCCCTCCCAGTATCTGTCTATTTCTCTCTCCCCGCCCCTCCCTTTTTTTCACTTCCCAGAATGTGTCTATAAAAGTATTTGAGAGCTCAAGTCTCACCCGTAGAACCTGTCAGGGCAGAGATCAATCTGTGACGACTGTCTTAGTCCTTGTTCACTCCGAGACGGGTCGCCAGAAACTTAGCCCTGTTGCTGCACCTGCAGAATCACACACAACAGAATGTAGAACCCAGAATGCCACATCAATCATTCCAACAGAGAACACAGGCACAACCTAATGTTAGTCAAGAGCTCACAGGCCGTTGTTGTTCACCTGAGAGAGAACTTACAGTACATCAGCCCCTCTACTGTAGCCTGCTCCACTACTAATGGAAATGTGATAATTCTGTCTCTCTTTCTCTCGCTGTCTCGTCCTTACAGTTTTGAATATGACGAAAACAAGTCCATCGTTTTCAGGCCCAATGGAAAGGTAAAGACTCCTCCCCCTCTGTCTGTAGAAAGGTCACTGTTCTCTCTACAGGTGAACTGTGTTGTGTGTGTCGCTGTGTGTTTGTAATGGTAGTGTGTGTGTTGTGTAGGTGAACACAGACGGACTGGTGCTGCGTGGATGGTACACCAGTCTGACAGTGGCGGTGTACGGTACAGCAGAAAGGTCACATGGTCACGACCGGGACTCTCCCCCACCTCCCCCTCCCCCACCCCCACAACAACAGACTGGCCTCAAGAGGATCATCAAACAAGGTGGGTAAAGATTCATACTAGGGTTGCCAGGATACCACTATTACAATACTATCATACTTTCAATGGCAAAAGGGAAAACACAAGGTGGACTAAACTGTGTGTGTCTCAGAGTGGGATAAGGAGGAGCAGTATAATGTCAGTCCCCCCAGACCAGCTCCCAGAGGCCCCCGCACCCCTCCTGGACCGCCCCCACCAGATGATGATGATGAGGAGCCGGTTCCAGTGACCGGTAACACACACACACACACACTTCTCTGCATCTCTATGTTCATCTCACAGGGACAGATTTCATACTGTATATTCAACTAGATAACCTTGCCAAAAGAAACATTTCCATGTATTTGTGCAAGCTTGTATCCGTGTATACCTGATGCCCTCTTTGGTTGCCGTGATAACCGACTGTGGTCTGTGGTCCATGGTGACTGTCTCAGTTGGAGTGGCCAAGGCGGAGCCGACTGAAAGAGGGGAGGACTACCTGGAGGTGGTCTCACCTGAGCGCAGCTCACTGCCTGCCGACGAACCCTACTCAGACGCCGAGCCTGAGGAAGAGGGGGAGGAGGAAGAGGATGAAGAGCCGGAAGAAGAGGACGATGCACGGACGGAGTGTAGCGCCCCTGAGGAGGAGGAAGAGGAGGAGGAGGAGGATGAGGGTGAGGAGGAGGAAGAGATGGAGGAAGGTAGGGGGGCTCCTGTGTGACGGCAGGACAGACAGTGTGTGTGTGCTCTGGCATGCTGTTCAGACCCCTAAACCCTACACCCTGCTCAGACCCCTCAACCCTACACCCTGCTCAGACACCTACACCCTGCTCAGACCCCTCAACCCTACACCCTGCTCAGACCCCTACACCCTGCTCAGACCCCTACACCCTGCTCAGACCCCTCCACCCTACACCCTGCTCAGACCCCTCAACACTACACCCTGCTCAGACCCCTCAAACCTACACCATGCTCAGACCACTCAACACTACACCCTGCTCAGACCCCTCAACCCTACACCCTGCTCAGACCCCTCCACCCTACACCCTGCTCAGACCCCTCAACCCTAACCCTACACCCTGCTCAGACCCCTCAACACTACACCCTGCTCAGACCACTCAACCCTACACCCTGCTCAGACCCCTCCACCCTCCACCCTGCTCAGACCCCTCAACCCTAACCCTACACCCTGCTCAGACCACTCAACCCTATACCCTGCTCAGACCCCTCAACCCTACACCCTGCTCAGACCCCTCAACCCTAACCCTACACCCTGCTCAGACCCCTCAACCCTAACCCTACACCCTGCTCAGACCACTCAACCCTATACCCTGCTCAGACCCCTCAACACTACACCCTGCTCAGACCACTCAACCCTACACCCTGCTCAGACCCCTCAACACTACACCCTGCTTAGACCCCTCAACCCTACTCCCTGCTCAGACCCCTCCACCCTACACCCTGCTCAGACCCCTCCACCCTACACCCTGCTCAGACCCCTCCACCCTACACCCTGCTCAGACCCCTCAACACTACACCCTGCTCAGACCCCTCAACCCTAACCCTACACCCTGCTCAGACCCCTCAACCCTACACCCTGCTCAGACCCCTCAACCCTAACCCTACACCCTGCTCAGACCACTCAACCCTATACCCTGCTCAGACCCCTCAACCCTAACCCTGCTCAGACCCCTCAACACTAACCCTACACCCTGCTCAGACCACTCAACTCTACACCCTGCTCAGACCCCTCAACACTACACCCTGCTCAGACCCCTCAACCCTAACCCTACACCCTGCTCAGACCACTCAACCCTACACCCTGCTCAGACCCCTCAACCCTACACCATGCTCAGACCCCTACACCCTGCTCAGACCCCTACACCCTGCTCAGACCCCTCCACCCTACACCCTGCTCAGACCCCTCAACACTACACCCTGCTCAGACCCCTCAAACCTACACCATGCTCAGACCACTCAACACTACACCCTGCTCAGACCCCTCAACCCTACACCCTGCTCAGACCCCTCCACCCTACACCCTGCTCAGACCCCTCAACACTACACCCTGCTCAGACCCCTCAACCCTAACCCTACACCCTGCTCAGACCCCTCAACACTACACCCTGCTCAGACCACTCAACCCTACACCCTGCTCAGACCCCTCCACCCTCCAACCCTGCTCAGACCCCTCAACCCTAACCCTACACCCTGCTCAGACCACTCAACCCTATACCCTGCTCAGACCCCTCAACCCTACACCCTGCTCAGACCCCTCAACCCTAACCCTACACCCTGCTCAGACCCCTCAACCCTAACCCTACACCCTGCTCAGACCACTCAACCCTATACCCTGCTCAGACCCCTCAACCCTAACCCTACACCCTGCTCAGACCACTCAACCCTATACCCTGCTCAGACCACTCAACACTACACCCTGCTCAGACCACTCAACCCTACACCCTGCTCAGACCCCTCAACACTACACCCTGCTTAGACCCCTCAACCCTACTCCCTGCTCAGACCCCTCCACCCTACACCCTGCTCAGACCCCTCCACCTTACACCCTGCTCAGACCCCTCCACCCTACACCCTGCTCAGACCCCTCAACCCTACACCCTGCTCAGACCCCTCAACCCTACACCCTGCTCAGACCCCTCAACCCTAACCCTACATCCTGCTCAGACCCCTCCACCCTACACCCTGCTCAGACCCCTCCACCCTACACCCTGCTCAGACCCCTCCACCCTACACCCTGCTCAGACCCCTCAACACTACACCCTGCTCAGACCCCTCAACCCTAACCCTACACCCTGCTCAGACCCCTCAACCCTACACCCTGCTCAGACCCCTCAACCCTAACCCTACACCCTGCTCAGACCCCTCCACCCTACACCCTGCTCAGACCACTCAACCCTATACCCTGCTCAGACCCCTCAACCCTAACCCTGCTCAGACCCCTCAACACTAACCCTACACCCTGCTCAGACCACTCAACTCTACACCCTGCTCAGACCCCTCAACACTACACCCTGCTCGGACCCCTCAACCCTAACCCTACACCCTGCTCAGACCACTCAACCCTACTCCCTGCTCAGACACCTACACCCTGCTCAGACCCCTCAACCCTACACCCTGCTCAGACCCCTACACCCTGCTCAGACCCCTACACCCTGCTCAGACCCCTCCACCCTACACCCTGCTCAGACCCCTCAACACTACACCCTGCTCAGACCCCTCAAACCTACACCATGCTCAGACCACTCAACACTACACCCTGCTCAGACCCCTCAACCCTACACCCTGCTCAGACCCCTCCACCCTACACCCTGCTCAGACCCCTCAACACTACACCCTGCTCAGACCCCTCAACCCTAACCCTACACCCTGCTCAGACCCCTCAACACTACACCCTGCTCAGACCACTCAACCCTACACCCTGCTCAGACCCCTCCACCCTCCAACCCTGCTCAGACCCCTCAACCCTACACCCTGCTCAGACCCCTCAACCCTACACCCTGCTCAGACCACTCAACCCTACACCCTGCTCAGACCCCTCCACCCTCCAACCCTGCTCAGACCCCTCAACCCTACACCCTGCTCAGACCCCTCCACCCTCCACCCTGCTCAGACCCCTCAACCCTAACCCTACACCCTGCTCAGACCACTCAACCCTATACCCTGCTCAGACCCCTCAACCCTACACCCTGCTCAGACCCCTCAACCCTAACCCTACACCCTGCTCAGACCCCTCAACCCTAACCCTACACCCTGCTCAGACCACTCAACCCTATACCCTGCTCAGACCCCTCAACCCTACACCCTGCTCAGACCCCTCAACCCTAACCCTACACCCTGCTCAGACCCCTCAACCCTAACCCTACACCCTGCTCAGACCACTCAACCCTATACCCTGCTCAGACCCCTCAACACTACACCCTGCTCAGACCACTCAACCCTACACCCTGCTCAGACCCCTCAACACTACACCCTGCTTAGACCCCTCAACCCTACTCCCTGCTCAGACCCCTCCACCCTACACCCTGCTCAGACCCCTCCACCCTACACCCTGCTCAGACCCCTCCACCCTACACCCTGCTCAGACCCCTCAACACTACACCCTGCTCAGACCCCTCAACCCTAACCCTACACCCTGCTCAGACCCCTCAACCCTACACCCTGCTCAGACCCCTCAACCCTAACCCTACACCCTGCTCAGACCACTCAACCCTATACCCTGCTCAGACCCCTCAACCCTAACCCTGCTCAGACCCCTCAACACTAACCCTACACCCTGCTCAGACCACTCAACTCTACACCCTGCTCAGACCCCTCAACACTACACCCTGCTCAGACCCCTCAACCCTAACCCTACACCCTGCTCAGACCACTCAACCCTACACCCTGCTCAGACCCCTCAACCCTACACCATGCTCAGACCCCTACACCCTGCTCAGACCCCTACACCCTGCTCAGACCCCTCCACCCTACACCCTGCTCAGACCCCTCAACACTACACCCTGCTCAGACCCCTCAAACCTACACCATGCTCAGACCACTCAACACTACACCCTGCTCAGACCCCTCAACCCTACACCCTGCTCAGACCCCTCCACCCTACACCCTGCTCAGACCCCTCAACACTACACCCTGCTCAGACCCCTCAACCCTAACCCTACACCCTGCTCAGACCCCTCAACACTACACCCTGCTCAGACCACTCAACCCTACACCCTGCTCAGACCCCTCCACCCTCCAACCCTGCTCAGACCCCTCAACCCTAACCCTACACCCTGCTCAGACCACTCAACCCTATACCCTGCTCAGACCCCTCAACCCTACACCCTGCTCAGACCCCTCAACCCTAACCCTACACCCTGCTCAGACCCCTCAACCCTAACCCTACACCCTGCTCAGACCACTCAACCCTATACCCTGCTCAGACCCCTCAACCCTAACCCTACACCCTGCTCAGACCACTCAACCCTATACCCTGCTCAGACCACTCAACACTACACCCTGCTCAGACCACTCAACCCTACACCCTGCTCAGACCCCTCAACACTACACCCTGCTTAGACCCCTCAACCCTACTCCCTGCTCAGACCCCTCCACCCTACACCCTGCTCAGACCCCTCCACCTTACACCCTGCTCAGACCCCTCCACCCTACACCCTGCTCAGACCCCTCAACCCTACACCCTGCTCAGACCCCTCAACCCTACACCCTGCTCAGACCCCTCAACCCTAACCCTACATCCTGCTCAGACCCCTCCACCCTACACCCTGCTCAGACCCCTCCACCCTACACCCTGCTCAGACCCCTCCACCCTACACCCTGCTCAGACCCCTCAACACTACACCCTGCTCAGACCCCTCAACCCTAACCCTACACCCTGCTCAGACCCCTCAACCCTACACCCTGCTCAGACCCCTCAACCCTAACCCTACACCCTGCTCAGACCCCTCCACCCTACACCCTGCTCAGACCACTCAACCCTATACCCTGCTCAGACCCCTCAACCCTAACCCTGCTCAGACCCCTCAACACTAACCCTACACCCTGCTCAGACCACTCAACTCTACACCCTGCTCAGACCCCTCAACACTACACCCTGCTCGGACCCCTCAACCCTAACCCTACACCCTGCTCAGACCACTCAACCCTACTCCCTGCTCAGACACCTACACCCTGCTCAGACCCCTCAACCCTACACCCTGCTCAGACCCCTACACCCTGCTCAGACCCCTACACCCTGCTCAGACCCCTCCACCCTACACCCTGCTCAGACCCCTCAACACTACACCCTGCTCAGACCCCTCAAACCTACACCATGCTCAGACCACTCAACACTACACCCTGCTCAGACCCCTCAACCCTACACCCTGCTCAGACCCCTCCACCCTACACCCTGCTCAGACCCCTCAACACTACACCCTGCTCAGACCCCTCAACCCTAACCCTACACCCTGCTCAGACCCCTCAACACTACACCCTGCTCAGACCACTCAACCCTACACCCTGCTCAGACCCCTCCACCCTCCAACCCTGCTCAGACCCCTCAACCCTACACCCTGCTCAGACCCCTCAACCCTACACCCTGCTCAGACCACTCAACCCTACACCCTGCTCAGACCCCTCCACCCTCCAACCCTGCTCAGACCCCTCAACCCTACACCCTGCTCAGACCCCTCCACCCTCCACCCTGCTCAGACCCCTCAACCCTAACCCTACACCCTGCTCAGACCACTCAACCCTATACCCTGCTCAGACCCCTCAACCCTACACCCTGCTCAGACCCCTCAACCCTAACCCTACACCCTGCTCAGACCCCTCAACCCTAACCCTACACCCTGCTCAGACCACTCAACCCTATACCCTGCTCAGACCCCTCAACCCTAACCCTACACCCTGCTCAGACCACTCAACCCTATACCCTGCTCAGACCACTCAACACTACACCCTGCTCAGACCACTCAACCCTACACCCTGCTCAGACCCCTCAACACTACACCCTGCTTAGACCCCTCAACCCTACTCCCTGCTCAGACCCCTCCACCCTACACCCTGCTCAGACCCCTCCACCTTACACCCTGCTCAGACCCCTCCACCCTACACCCTGCTCAGACCCCTCAACCCTACACCCTGCTCAGACCCCTCAACCCTACACCCTGCTCAGACCCCTCAACCCTAACCCTACATCCTGCTCAGACCCCTCCACCCTACACCCTGCTCAGACCCCTCCACCCTACACCCTGCTCAGACCCCTCCACCCTACACCCTGCTCAGACCCCTCAACCCTACACCCTGCTCAGACCCCTCAACCCTCCACCCTACACCCTGCTCAGACCCCTCCACCCTACACCCTGCTCAGACCACTCAACCCTATACCCTGCTCAGACCCCTCAACCCTAACCCTGCTCAGACCCCTCAACACTAACCCTACACCCTGCTCAGACCACTCAACTCTACACCCTGCTCAGACCCCTCAACACTACACCCTGCTCGGACCCCTCAACCCTAACCCTACACCCTGCTCAGACCACTCAACCCTACTCCCTGCTCAGACCCCTCCACCCTACACCCTGCTCAGACCCCTCCACCCTACACCCTGCTCAGACCCCTCCACCCTACACCCTGCTCAGACCCCTCAACCCTACACCCTGCTCAGACCCCTCAACCCTATACCCTGCTCAGACCCCTCAACCCTACACCCTGCTCAGACCCCTCAACCCTACACCCTGCTCAGACCCCTCAACCCTAACCCTACACCCTGCTCAGACCCCTCAACCCTACACCCAGCTCAGACCCCTCCGCCCTACACCCTGCTCAGACCCCTCAACCCTACACCCTGCTCAGACCCCTCCACCCTATACCCTGCTCAGACCCCTACACCCTGCTCAGACCCCTCAACCCTACACCCTGCTCAGACCCCTCAACCCTACACCCTGCTCAGACCCCTCAACACTACACCCTGCTCAGACCCCTCAACCCTACACCCTGCTCAGACCCTTACAACCTGCTCAGACCCCTCCACCCTACACCCTGCTCAGACCCCTCCACCCTACACCCTGCTCAGACCCCTACACCCTGTTCAGACCCCTCCACCCTACACCCTGCTCAGACCCCTCCACCCTACACCCTGCTCAGACCCCTCCACCCTACACCCTGCTCAGACCCCTACACCCTGTTCAGACCCCTCCACCCTACACCCTGCTCAGACCCCTCAACCCTATACCCTGCTCAGACCCCTCAACCCTACACCCAGCTCAGACCCCTCCACCCTACACCCTGCTCAGACCCCTCAACCCTACACCCTGCTCAGACCCCTCCACCCTACACCCTGCTCAGACCCCTACACCCTGCTCAGACCCCTCAACCCTACACCCTGCTCAGACCCCTCAACACTACACCCTGCTCAGACCCCTCAACCCTACACCCTGCTCAGACCCCTACAACCTGCTCAGACCCCTACACCCTGCTCAGACCCCTCAACCCTACACCCTGCTCAGACCCCTCAACCCTAACCCTACATCCTGCTCAGACCCCTCCACCCTACACCCTGCTCAGACCCCTCCACCCTACACCCTGCTCAGACCCCTCAACACTACACCCTGTTCAGACCCCTCCACCCTACACCCTGCTTAGACCCCTCAACCCTAACCCTACACCCTGCTCAGACCACTCAACCGTATACCCTGCTCAGACCCCTCAACCCTAACCCTACACCCTGCTCAGACCACTCAACCCTACACCCTGCTCAGACCCCTCAACACTACACCCTGCTTAGACCCCTCAACCCTACTCCCTGCTCAGACCCCTCCACCCTACACCCTGCTCAGACCCCTCCACCCTACACCCTGCTCAGACCCCTCCACCCTACACCCTGCTCAGACCCCTCAACCCTGCTCAGACCCCTCAACCCTACACCCTGCTCAGACCCCTCAACCCTAACCCTACACCCTGCTCAGACCCCTCAACCCTACACCCAGCTCAGACCCCTCCACCCTACACCCTGCTCAGACCCCTCAACCCTACACCCTGCTCAGACCCCTCAACCCTACACCCTGCTCAGACCCCTCAACCCTATACCCTGCTCAGACCCCTCAACCCTACACCCTGCTCAGACCCCTCCACCCTACACCCTGCTCAGACCCCTCAACCCCACACCCTGCTCAGACCCCTCCACCCTACACCCTGCTCAGACCCCTCCACCCTACACCCTGTTCAGACCCCTCCACCCTACACCCTGCTCAGACCCCTCCACCCTACACCCTGCTCAGACCCCTCAACCCTACACCCTGCTCAGACCCCTCCACCCTACACCCTGCTCAGACCCCTCCACCCTACACCCTGTTCAGACCCCTCCACCCTACACCCTGCTCAGACCCCTCAACCCTACACCCTGCTCAGACCCCTCCACCCTACACCCTGCTCAGACCACTCCACCCTACACCCTGTTCAGACCCCTCCACCCTACACCCTGCTCAGACCCCTCAACCCTACACCCTGTTCAGACCCCTCCACCCTATTCCCTGCTCAGACCCCTCAACCCTAACCCTACACCCTGCTCAGACCCCTCCACCCTACACCCTGCTCAGACCCCTCCACCCTACACCCTGCTTAGACCCCTCAACCCTAACCCTACACCCTGCTCAGACCCCTCAACCCTACACCCTGTTCAGACCCCTCAACCCTACACCCTGCTCAGACCCCTCCACCCTAACCCTACAC
The DNA here is from genome assembly GCF_029448725.1 of Salvelinus fontinalis. Classification (NCBI taxonomy): domain Eukaryota; kingdom Metazoa; phylum Chordata; class Actinopteri; order Salmoniformes; family Salmonidae; genus Salvelinus; species Salvelinus fontinalis. The sequence continues at coordinate 7,882,530 of NC_074702.1, forward strand.
CCTGCTCAGACCCCTCAACCCTACACCCTGCTCAGACCCCTCCACCCTACACCCTGCTCAGACCCCTACACCCTGCTCAGACCCCTCCACCCTACACCCTGCTCAGACCCCTCAACACTACACCCTGTTCAGACCCCTCCACCATACACCCTGCTTAGACCCCTCAACCCTAACCCTACACCCTGCTCAGACCCCTCAACCCTAACCCTACACCCTGCTCAGACCCCTCCACCCTACACCCTGCTCAGACCCCTCAACACTACACCCTGTTCAGACCCCTCCACCCTACACCCTGCTTAGACCCCTCCACCCTAACCTTACACCCTGCTCAGACCCCTCAACCCTACACCCTGTTCAGACCCCTCCACCCTAACCCTACACCCTGCTCAGACCCCTCCACCCTACACCCTGCTCTGAGCTGTTATAATCAGCCTAACCAGTTGTAATAATAAGGCTTAGAGACATGGCTGTTGTTGCTGTAGTATCAGATCTTCTTGCATGACAAACTAACTGTGCCTGTCTGCTGTGGTTCTCTAACATTCTTAACTCTTGGTTGAGTGAACTGTAATTTCATCATGTTATTAATGTTTTACAACTTATGTGAGTGTTGTGATTGATGCCTTTTCTTTTGCTGTGTTTGTGTTTTTGTTGTTTTACAATATTTCTCCCTCCCTCACCCTCCCTCCTCACCCTCCCTCCTCTCTCCAGGTGATGGTTATGAGGAGATCAGTAGTGATGAGGATGACTTGGACAATGGTAGTTTTAAGCTGGCCAGTTTTGACATTGACTACACCCCTGAAGACCTGGCCTCTGTGCCCCCAGTCCAGTACGACCCCTACGAAAGAGAGCTACGCCCACTGCTCTACTTCACCCCTCCCTACAAGACCCGCTTCGACTCCCAGCTGGAGAGGGCTAGGGGGGCTGTGTGTGTTGGTCCAGAGGGGCCTGGAGGTGGAGAAGGGGCAGAGGCTGAGGTTGTTGCCCAGATGAGAGAGCTCCTGGCTGGGATAGGAGAGGACCGTGACTCCCGCTGGGTCACAGCCCTAGAGCAGGCATCAGGGCTGCTCGCTAGAGGGCTGGGCTTTCTGATTGGACAGGGGGAATGGGAGGGGCCTATTAGAGCTCTGGTCCAATGGGCTCTTCAGGGTCTTAGCATGGAGATAGCTCTGACCCAACCCATTGCTCTAAACCTCAGGCAGCTGAAAGCTGGAGCTAAGCTGGCTTCCTGCTTGGCCGAGTGCCCACAGGGCCTCACTGCGCTGCTGCACGAGGGAGCACTGGAGCTCCTACTAGAGCTGCTCCAGGTGGACCATGTGTCGTCCACGCTGAAGCTGTGTATCCTGAGGGCTCTGGATGCTCTGACCAGTGCCCCCGCTGGTGTGGAGGCCTTCCTACAGGAGGGGGAGATGGAGAGGAGTGGATACCAGGTGAGAGAAGCCATAGACATACGGTACACATGAAGACCTTATAATAGGAGAGGCTGCGTGTGTTTCTAACTGAGGTTGTGTGTGTGTGTGTGTGTGTGTGTGTGTGTGTGTGTGTGTGTGTGTGTGTGTGTGTGTGTGTGTGTGTGTGTGTGTGTGTGTCTGTGTGTCTGTGTGTGTGTGTGTGTGTCCTGCAGCGGTTGGTGCAGCTGTTCCTGGGGGAGGAAACCGTGCGGGTGGTAACCGCGGGCAACGCCATTCTGCAGAAAAGCCACGCCTATGAGGTTATGACTGATCTGCAGAGGACAGCGGCAGCCTGGAGCGAACCTCTGCAGGTAAGCACACACTGACTGGAGATCTGCGTTTTAAGAACAGTTATTTGGGTCTGATGAAGCTTCCCATTTCATAACCAGTTCCCAGTTCAGTGTGGAACTCTGGGGTTTCTATGACTGAGGTTCTACTGTCCACATAATTACTACAGAATATCAGTATATAAGAATTATCAGTGTTATATTTCAGGATGAGGGGGAGGAGCCTGACATAGCCATGGAGGAGGAGACATCATTAGGCCCCTCCCCTGTCAGCGAGGCTGAGCTGGATAGGTTGGCTGGGGTTCTAGAAGAGTTACATCACCTTCTAGACACCGCCCCCCACACCATGGTCCAGCCCCCTGGAAAGGCCTTCCCTACAACCGCACGCATTACTGGACCACAGGAGAGAGACGACCCCTACCCTACACTGTACAGGTAGGTACAACACCAAACACACACACACACACACACACACACACACACACACACACACACACACACACACACACACACACACACACACACACACACATACACATACATATTTGTACTAATAACTCTCCCCCCCACCCCACAGGTACATGCATGCATGTCACTTCCTGGAGAGCTCGGCGGTGGCGTTGTCAGCAGCAGTGGCGGCGGGGCATACAGGTGTCACTCACGCCGTCAGGGAAGTCCTGCACTTTCTGTCTCTCACCCAATCAGGACTGCTTTTCATGCTGGCCCAGCCCACGCCTACCAACCTGCTGCTCCGTCTCCTAGCAACCGTCGCCGAGGTTGAGGGAGAGGAGCCTATGGTCACTGGGGGCGACGGCGGGTTCTGGGGCCCCGGGTTGGGTGAAGAGGGTTTGGGTGTGTGGCTGATGCAGGCGCTGCATGCCCTCCAGAGCGTGTCTGAGCTGATGAGTCACGTGACTGCCGGCGGGGAGGGAGGGGTGGGGCTAGAGGAGGGGGACAGTGCAGAGGTACTGAGCATGCTCCATGCCCTCTACCTCATCACCTTCACACAGACTGGGAGGAGCGCTGTGGCCCACGTCTTCAGCCTGGAGAACAACCTCTCCTGTCTGGTTACGCTGCTGCAGCACCACAGCAAGGACGGACACGGGGAGGCCAAGGCCCGGAAGGCGGTGACCTATAACTATGCGTGTATGCTGGTGCTGATGGTGGTTCAGAACTCCAGTGATCTCCGTACCATGGAACAACACGCTGCTCCTCTACTCATCCTGGCCAAGGCTGATGACACCAACGCTAAACTACAGGGTGCGTAGCTCCTGACCCCTGACTAACAATGCCAGGTTGGTATCCAACCTTAACCCCTAACCTCTGACCTGTAACTCCAAACCAACCTTATCAACAGTGGGTGAACTGGTATTCCCTTAACCTTCATCTTAAAAATACTTCTACACCCACCTCTATCATTGTAATGACATAGCCCGACCCATCACCCCTTAGAAATGTGTTGAAGGCCTCCCGAGTGGCGCAGCGGTCTATGGCACTGCATCGACGGATTCGATCTCAGGCTGTGTCACAGTCGGCCGTTACCGGGAGACCCATGAGGCGGCGTACAATTGGCCCAGCATCGTCCGGGTTAGGGGAGGGTTTGGCCGGCTGGGATTTCCTTGTCCTATCGCGCTCTAGCGACTCGTTGTGGCAGGCCGGGTGCCTGCAAGCTGACTTCGGTCGCCAGCTGGGCGGTGTTTCCTCCGACATGTTGCGGCTGGCTTCCGGGTTTAGTGAGCGGTGTTTCAAGAAGCAGTGCGGGTCGTGTTTCGGAGGACACATGGCTCTCAACCTTCGCCTCTCCCGAGTCCGCAGGGGAGTTGCAGCGATGGGACAAGACTGTTACTATCAATTGGATATTACGAAATTGGGGAGAAAAGTACCCCCCAAAAAACAACAAAAAACATGTGTTAAACTATATTCAGAATTCCTTGCAAAGGTGAACTGCAACACTAAGTGATCCTCTCAGTGTTGGTGTTGTGTTCCAGAGCTGAGTCAGTGGCTGGAACCTCTGGACAAGGTGAAGTTGGAGATGGGCAGCATCCCCAGCCTCATAGACTACATCAAACAGGTGAGCCGTTACACTACATGTCCTCAAGGACTGATAACCTGTTGCTGTTTGTTTAATCCTTCATAATGATGACTTGGCTGCAGGCCTTCAGCTCCCTACGCGCGCGCACACACACACACACACACACACACACACACACACACACACACACACACACACACACACACACACACACACACACACACACACACACACACACACACACACACACACACACACACACACACACACACACACACACACCGACTTGCTTTGATATAACTTGCTGACTAAACTCCACTCCATGGTGAAGGAAGTTTCTGATGAAATCCACCAACGAGTGAAGCAGAGATTAGGCTTTGTGGAATTCGACTACATTGATTCGCCCAAGGTCAATACTTAAAAAAATATATATTATAATTATGAAACGCTTAACTTGTACCTTTGTTTGTCCTCTGTAGTTGCGTGCCTTTCTTTGTTAGCTGAAATCCATACTTTTTCAATAAACGTCACCCTGTTTCCTTGTTGAGATTCAATTGACAAATGCTAATTTGCGCTGAGTTGCCATCTTAGAGCAACAGCAACTGGCAAACTGTCGGCGGTTGTATTTGATTAGCTTCATTTCAGCTAACAAAGAAAGGCACGTAACTAAAGAACAAACATAGGTACATGGTAAGCGTTTCATAATACATTTTATTCATATAGTCGGACCTGAATTCCACAAAGGATGGTCTGTGCACCACTCCTTTGGTGGATTTCAGCAGAGACGTCCTTCATCATGGAGTCAGCTAGTTTGATTTGAATTATTAGGATCTTCAATGGCGACAGCTAGTCTTACTGGGTGTGACTGGGGTTCCGACTGGGGTCTTACTGGGGTTCCAAATGGGGGCTTACTGGGGTTCCGACTGGGGTCTTACTGGGGTTCCGACTGGGGTCTTACTGGGGTCTTACTGGGGTTCCGACTGGGGTCTTACTGGGGTTCCGACTGGGGTTCCAACTGGGGTCTTACTGGGGTTCCGACTGGGTTCCGACTGGGGTTCCAACTGGGGTCTTACTGGGGTTCCGACTGGGTTCCGACTGGGGTTCCAACTGGGGTCTTACTGGGGTTCCGACTGGGGTCTTACTGGGGTTCCGACTGGGTTCCGACTGGGGTTCCAACTGGGGTCTTACTGGGGTTCCGACTGGGGTCTTACTGGGATTCCGACTGGGGTTCCGACAGGTCTTACTGGGGTTCCGACTGGGGTCTTACTGGGGTTCCGACTGGGGTCTTACTGGGGTTCCGACAGGTCTTACTGGGGTTCCGACTGGGGTTTCGACTGGGGTTCCGACTGAGGTCTGACTGGGGTCTGACTGGGGTACGACACATAACAAAAAAGACATTTGAGACAAAAGACTTGACAATTTAAAAACATTAACGTGTGTGTGTGCGCACATCGATCGGTTATACATACATGTCAGTACATATGCACAACAAGTAGGTCACATGCGGGAGAGGCCTTGTGCTGTGAGGTGTTGGTTTATCTGTTTTTTGAAACCAGGTTTGCGGTTCACTTGTGCTATATAAGATGGAAGGGAGTTCTATGCGCTCATGGCTCTGTATAATACTGTACACTTCCTTGAATTTGTTTTGGACCTGGGGACTGTGAAAAGACCCCTTGTGGCATGTCTGGTGGGGTGTGTGATTGTGTGTGTGTGTGTCAGTCCTGTGTGTAAGTTGACTATGCAAACAATTTGGAATTTCCAACACATTGCGTCACTTCTTGTTTTTATAAGAAACAGTCTTTCCTCAACTCTTAGCCAAGAGAGACTGGCATGCATAGTGTTAATATTAGCCCTCTGATTACAATGAAGAGCAAGACGTGCCGCTCTGTTCTGGGCCAGCTGGAGCTTAACTAGGTCTTTCTTTGCAGCACGTGACCATATGACTGGACAATAATCAAGATAAGATACAACTAGAGCCTGTGGAGTGTGGTGTCAAAAAAGCATCTTTCCAACCATTGAATCTATATGTTTTGACCATGACAGTTTACAATCTAAGGTAACATCAAGTAATTTAGTCTCCTCAACTTGTTCAACAGCCACAACATTCATTACCAGATTCAGCTGAGGTCTAGAACTTAGGGAATGATGTGTACCAAGTACAATGCTGTTAGTTTTAGAGATGTTCAGGACCAGTTTATTACTGGCCACCCACTCCAAAACAGACTGCAACTCTTTGTTAAGGATTCAGTGACTTCATTAGCTGTGGTTGCTGATGCGTATACGGTTTAATCATCAGCATACATGGACACACATGCTTTGTGTAATACCAGTGGCAGGTCATTGGTAAAAAAAGAAAACAGTAGAGGGCTTAGAGAGCTGCCCTGCGGTACATGCAAATAGTTGTGGCAGTGGCTGACCCAGATCTTGGAGGGAGAGAGAGAGAGAGCACGTGCGTCTTTGGAAAGTATTCAGACCCCTTGAATTTTTCGGCATTTTTTTAAACGTTACCGCCTTATTCATCCTGTTTCCATTGATCATCCTTGATGTTTCTACAACTTGATTGGAGTCCACCTGTGGTAAATTAAATTGATTGGACATGATTTGGAAAGGCCCACACCTGTCTATATAAGGTCCCACAGTTGACAGTGCATGTCAGAGCAGAAACCAAGCCATGAGGTCGAAGGAATTATTCCTAGAGCTCCGAGACAAGACTGTGTTGAGGCACAGATCTGGGGAAGGGTACCAAAACATTTCTGCAGCAGTGAGGTCCCCAAGAACACAGTGGCCTCCATCATTCTTAAATGGAAGAAGTCTTGGTGGTTCCAAACTCTTCCTAGAGCTGGCCTCCCGGCCAAATTGAGCAATCGGGGAAGAAGGGTCTTGGTCAGGGAGGTAACCAAGAACCCGATGGTCACTCTGATAGAGCTCTGATAGAGCTCCAGAGTTCTTCTGTGGAGATGGGAGAACCTTCCAGAAGGACAACCGTCTCTGCAGCACTCCACCAATCAGTTCTTTATGGTAGAGTGGCCAGACGGAAGCCACTCCTCAGTAAAAGGCACATGACAGCCCGCTTGGAATTTGCCAATTTGACTCTCAGACCATGAGAAACAAGATTCTCTGCTCTAGATTAAACTATGTGGCCTGAATGCCAAGCGTCACGTCTGGAGGAAATCTGGCACCATCTCTACTGTGAAGCATGGTGGTGGCAGCATCATGCTGTGGGGATGTTTTTCAGCGACTGGGACTGAGAGACTAGTCAGGATCGAGGGGAAGATGAACAGAGCAAAGTACAGAGAGATCCTTGATGAAAACCTGCTCCAGAGCACTCAGGACCTCAGACTGTGGAGAAGGTTCACCTTCCTACATGACAACAACCCTAAGCACACAGCCAAGACAATGCAGGAGTGGCTTCAGGACAAGTCTCTGAATGTTCTTGAGTGGCCCAGCCAGAGTCCGGACGTGAACCCGATTGAACACCTCTGGAGAGACTGAAAAATAGCTGTGCAGCAATGCTCCCAATTCAACCTGCAGAGCTTGAGAGGATCTGCAGAGAAGAATGGGAGAAACTCTCCAAATACAGGTCTGCCAAGCTTGTAGTGTCATACCCAAGAAGACCCAAGGCTGTAATCTCTGCAAAACGTGCCTCAACAAAGTATTGAAAAAAGGGTCTGAATACTTATGTAAATGTGATATTTAATTTATTATTTTTTAAATATATATTTACAATGTTTATTTTTTTTTAACTGTTTTTGCTTCTTCATTATGGGTTATTGTGCGTAGATAGAGGGGGGACAACAATTTAATCAATTTTAGAATAAGGCTGTAAAGTAACAAATGTGGAAAAAGTCAAGGGGTCTGAATACTTTCCGAATGCACTGTGTGTGGCTGATGTAAATAAAATACTTACTGTATGTACATGTGTATTATTGGTCATATTACTAACAGAAAACCCATTCTGTCCTGTCTGTCCCGTGTGTGTCCCTATAGAACGTCCAGAACGTGTTGACTCTAGAGGGAAGTGGACTGATGTCTGCTCTGAGGGTCCTCTGCCAGATCGCCTGTCCCCCTCCCGCCGTAGAGGCTCAGCAGAGAGATCTGAAGTGGAGTCTAGCAGGAGTGCAGTTGTTTTCTGGGGAGGGCTTGGACACGTGTGTTTGTGTGCTCCAGAAGCTGTGTAGCGTGCTGCTGCCTGCCTGGCGTGTGCACGGACACATGGGACCCACCCCACAGCGCTGTATGATCCTTGGCGTGTGCGCTAACACGCTAAGGCTGCTGCGGACCATGCTGACAGAGCTGCTGCGCAGCGGGGCCTTCCAGTTCAGGGACACGCGTGTGGCGAGCACGTTGGTGACGCTACACATGGTCGTGTGTTCAGCCCCGTCCTCTGGACGTCTAGACTGGGAGGAGACCAAGGTTCAGGCCCTCATCGTAGATGTGCTGCTCACCTTCACACAGGGAGTCAGCGAACAGGTAGAGCTCTTTTCTGATTGACCTTTAACATAATGTTGTGTGTGTTGCGTGCGTGCGTGTAATAAATTGGGTATCATTTCCCCTGTAGATGACCCACACAGAGGAGACTCTGCTCAGTAACACATGGTCTCTGATGCTGAAGGAGGTGTTGGGCTCTCTACTGAAAGCACCAGAGGGTCTCTTCTCTGGCCTCACGCTGCTGTCTGAACTGCTGCCACTTCCTCTGCCCATGCAGAGCACGCAGGTACACACACACACGCCTGCTGCTTCTCATGTTGCTACAGCCATCATCAGCAACAGTCTGGAGGTCGTCGGATTGACACTTAACAAACTAATCAATTGATGAGGATTGAAAGCTGTAGGACTTTCATGTTGGAAACATCCAAACCGAAGGGAAAGTGATTTCTAGTTGTGTGTTGTGCCGGTCCCCTCCAGGTGATCTCTGTTCAGGACGTGGCTGTAGCGTTGAACACCAGGAAGTTGTGGAGCATGCACCTGCGGGTGCAGTGGGGTGTGTTTGCGGACGCCCTCGGGTGTGTGTGTGGAACTAGCTGTCCTCCGCTGCTGGCCATGCTGCGACGTGTGTGTGTCCAGCTGGCTGACCTCTCCTCTCCCACCGCCACCCTCATCGTGAAGACCCTGCTGGAATTCCTGCTGGGGGAACTACAGCCGTAAGACAGTCGCAAACACACCCTTATGCACCTCTTGAACTAAGATGGCAAGCCAAATAAATCCCAAATTGGCTCTGTATATTACTTCACCACCATGCTACCTTCTCTGATGTGTGTGTTTTTGATTTCGATATGTGTGGTTGTGTTTTTGATTTCGGTATGTGTGGTTGTGTTTTTGATTTCGGTATGTGTGGTTGTGTTTTTGATTTCGGTATGCGTGGTTGTGTGTTTGATTTTGGTATGTGTGGTTGTGTTTTTGATTTTGGTATGTGTGATTGTGTTTTTGATTTCGGTATGTGTGGTTGTGTTTTTGATTTCGGTATGCGTGGTTGTGTGTTTGATTTTGGTATGTGTGGTTGTGTTTTTGATTTTGGTATGTGTGATTGTGTTTTTGATTTCGGTATGTGTGGTTGTGTTTTTGATTTTGGTATGTGTGGTTGTGTTTTTGATTTCGGTATGTGTGGTTGTGTTTTTGATTTTGATATGTGTGGTTGTGTTTTTGATTTCGGTATGTGTGGTTGTGTTTTTGATTTCGGTATGTGTGGCTGTGTTTTTGATTTCGGTATGTGTAGCTGTGTTTTTGATTTCGGTATGTGTGGTTGTGTTTTTGATTTTGGTATGTGTGATTGTGTTTTTGATTTCGGTATGTGTGGTTGTGTTTTTGATTTTGGTATGTGTGGTTGTGTTTTTGATTTTGGTATGTGTGATTGTGTTTTTGATTTCGGTATGTGTGGTTGTGTTTTTGATTTCGGTATGTGTGGTTGTGTTTTTGATTTCGATATGTGTGGTTGTGTTTTTGATTTCGGTATGTGTGATTGTGTTTTTCAGTGTTGAGGGTAAGAGTCCCGGTTGGGGGCAGGTCCTGCGTCTCCTCTCTCTATTCGACACCCTGGTTTCCCAGAGAGCCTGTAAGATCGCAACGTTACACCTGCTCTCTGGCTCCGCCCCTGGAGACGAGCCATTGGCTGATGTCTTCCCCCTGCTACTGTCCCTATTGGTTCCCGCTGCTGACCACGCCCTGCCACAACAGCACTGTGCAGAGCTGGTGGGAACTGTCCTGCAGTCACTGTGTGACCAGGTAACACACGAAGCACCTGGTATTGTATGAAGCTAATGCACTTCATCCACTAGCTGTTGTCTTTCCTCCAGCTATAACAATGGAGAGGTATGGGGTGAATTGGTGCGTGTTATGTTCATAAACATGTAGGTCTTTGTGGATGCTCTTTAGTCTGAACTATGTGTCAGACTAGCAGGGGGTCGTATATCAGGCTGAGCCAGGTAAGAGGGAGCGGAAGAGGGATAGAGAAAGGTGTTTAACCCCATCAGTCCCAAGACATGTATCTGACTTTCATTTATCTGCATGTCCAGCCGTTATATTTAGTCTCACAATGAAGTGTTTTACCATGTTCTTTTCAGGACAACCAGGGCTACAAGTAGAACACCTAACTATTTGACATAAACAGTTGCATTCATGAGTTTTATTGACAGAGCAAAAACCCGATAGAAATGTAGTTATAAGAATGCTCAGTACAGAAATGGTTTGCTCACTGGAAAATGAATATCTAACCTGTCAGTGACAACTGTTCAGAGTTTATAACAGCAACTATGTGAGCTTATCACAGTGTTATAGAAACTATGTCCTGGGATTTACTAGGGTTTTCTATGTAGAAGAACCCCTTACAGTGTTACAGACACTATGTGCTGGGATTTAGTATGGTCTTCTATGTAGAAGAACCCCTTACAGTGTTATAAACACTATGTGCTGGGATTTACTATGGTCTTCTATGTAGAAGAACCCCTTACAGTGTTATAGACACTATGTGCTGGGATTTACTATGGTCTTCTATGTAGAAGAACCCCTTACAGTGTTATAGACACTATGTCCTGGGATTTACTATGGTCTTCTATGTAGAAGAACCCCTTACCTTCTAACGATTCTTGTGTAGTTTATGAGCATCATAGAGACGAAACATGTTACATGTTTGTGTTCCTGACAGTCAGCTTTTGCCAAGCATCTCAAATCATTATGACTCTACAGATGTTTTTGTAAACGGTGGGACTCATTGGGTTAACTCTGCTGTGTGTGTGTTAGGACATCTCTCTGGTGGTGCCCCACCCAGCCGAGGGGTGTGTGTCAGAGGCCGAGCAACTGGCCAATGCCCTGCCAGGACGGGAAATGATCTCATCAGTGTGCGACTCTCTGATGGAGGTTTTGGGGAATGGAGAGAGCAGTGCCGCTCTGCTCCTCACCTGTCTCAGAACACTCATGTTCCTCACAGAACATGACTATGGACTCTACCACCTCAAAGGGTACACACACACTCCTCATTGCCAGGAGTTTAGATCAATGCAAGTGTAGCATGTGTATATAGACAACAGTAGTAGTTAAAGCACTGAACCCTGTGGAACACCGAATTCAACTTTAGAGATGTGTGTTTTTAGGGCTCTGAAGAAGCACAGTGCCAGTGTGTGTGCTCTGTTGAAGAGACAGGTGTTCTCCTTCAGGAAAGACTCGGCTGAACTCCTCTCTGCTCTGCTGGACTTCCTACGACAGATCCTCAACACTGACCCTCTGGTAAAACCCCAAACAAGTCCATATTAACATGATCAACCATTATCCAGTCAACCATTATCTGCCGATGTGAAGGCCGATCCGCCCGTATATCATTAATCATTGTCTCTGTCACTCTCTTCTCATACCCAGGGTTGCTGTGGGGAGGAGAGTGGAGGGGAAGAGTCCGGGCTGGTCCCATCCCCAAGGTCTGTGGCTCTGACTGGCTCAGAGATGAAGGCTCTGCTGCAGTGGGAGGAGACTGACACACACCCTCTTAACACACTAGAGAAACACATCACGGTACACACACACACACACACTTTGTGCATAGTAATGATTATAAATGCAAGTACAGATCTCCGGTCGGAAGTAGTGGAAGTAACTGTTGTGTGTGTGTGTATGTAGAAGCTGTGCAAGGAGGAGGATTCATTGGAGACCCTGTTGGAAAATGTGATTGGTCTACGACAGACGCTGGAGACCACTATGGACGCATCTTCTCCCCCTGAGACGGAGCCCACTCTACCCAACCCTGACACGCTATTGGCCCAGTTCAACCACAGGTACCGCCCACTGACACTGTTGGCCCAATAGATACCGTTAAAGCTGCAATATGTAACTTTAGAAATGTGAGTTATAGATCTGTCATTCTCACTGAACGCACGTCTAGAAGCGTTCAGGTCTGTTATATGTGCGCTATTTTTATGCTTCCAGTTCTTACATTTCATTTTTGCATCTTTTACTTTCGGTTTTGCACACCAGCTTCAAACAGCAGAAACAGTCATGGAAGATATATTTCACTTAAGCAATACGGCCCGAGGGGTGTGCTATATGGCCAATATCAAATCAAAGTTTATTTGTCATGTGCGCCGAATACAACAGGTACACAACACACCTTACAGTGAAATGCTTACTTAGGCTCTAACCAATAGTGTGTGTGTGTGTGTGTGTGTGTGTGTGTGTGTGTGTGTGTGTGTGTGTGTGTGTGTGTGTGTGTGTGTGTGTGTGTGTGTGTGTGTGTGTGTGTGTGTGTGTGTGTGTGTGTGTGTGTGTGTGTGGGTAAGTAAAGACATAAAACAACAGTAAAAAGACATGAAAATAACAGTAGCAAGGCTACATACAGACACCGGTTAGTCAGGCTGATTGAGGTAGTAGGTATGGTTAAAGTGACTATGCATATATGATGAACAGAGAGTAGCAGTAGCGTAAAAAGAGGGGGTGGTGGGACACAATGCAGATAAACCGGTTAGCCAATGTGCGGGAGCACTGGTTGGTCGGGTCAATTGAGGTAGTATGTACATGAATGTATAGTTAAAATGACTATGCATATATGATAAACAGAGTAGCAGCAGCATAAAAGAGGGGTTGGTGGTGGGGGCCACACAAAGAAAATAGTCTGAGTAACCATTTGGTTACCTGTTCAGGAGTCTTATGGTTTGGGGGTAAAAACTGTTGAGAAGCCTTTTTGTCCTAGACTTGGCACTCCGGTACCGCTTGCCATGCAGTAGTAGAGAGAACAGTCTATGACTGGCGTCTTTGACAATTCTTAAGGCCTTCCTTTGACATCACCTGGTGTAGAGGTCCTGGATGGCAGGCAGCTTTGCCCCAGTGATGTACTGGGCCGTACGCACTACCCTCTGAAGTGCCTTGCGGTCGGAGGCCGAGCAATTGCCGTACCAGGCAGTGATGCAACCAGTCAGGATGCTCTCGATGTTGCAGCTGTAGAACCTTTTGAGGATCTCAGGACCCATGCCAAATCTTTTTAGTTTTCTGAGGGGGAATAGGCTTTGTCGTGCCCTCTTCACGACTGTCTTGGTGTGTTTGGACCATTCTAGTTTGTTGTTGATACCAAGGTACTTGAAGCTCTCAACCTGCTCCACTACAGCCCCGTCGATGAGAAGGGGGGCGTGCTCGGTCCTCCTTTTCCTGTAGTCCACATTCATCTCCTTCGTCTTGGTTACGTTGAGGGATAGGTTGTTATTCTGGCACCACCCGGCCAGGTGTCTGACCTCCTCCCTATAGGCTGTCTCGTCGGTGTCGGTGATCAGGCCTACCACTGTTGTGTCGTATGAAAACTTAATGATGGTGTTGGAGTCGTGCCTGACCATGCAGTCGTGGGTGAACAGGGAGTATAGGAGGGGACTGAGCACGCACCCCTGGGGAGCTCCAGTGTTGAGGATCAGCGTGGCAGATGTGTTGCTACCTACCCTCACCACCTGGGGGCGGCCCGTCAGGTGGTGAGGGAGGTGTTTAGTCCCAGGTTCCTTAGCTTAGTGATGAGCTTTGAGGGTACTATGGTGTTGAACGCTGAGCTGTAGTCAATGAATAGAATTCTCATAGGTGTTCCTTTTGTCCAGGTGGGAAAGGGCAGTGTGGAGTGCAATAGAGATTGCATAATCTGTGGATCTGTTTGGGTGGTATGCAAATTGGAGTGGGTCTAGGGTTTCTGGGATAATGGTGTTGATGTGAGCCATTACCAGCCTTTCAAAGCACTTCATGGCTACAGATTTGAGTGCTTCGTGGCTACAGATGTGAATGGTCTGTAGTCATTTAGGCAGGTTGCCTTTGTGTTCTTGGGCACAGGGACTATGGTGGTCTGCTTGAAACATGTTGGTGTTACAGACTCAATCAGGGACATGTTGAAAATGTCAGTGAAGACACCTGCCAGTTGGTCAGCACATGCCCGGAGCACACGTCCTGGTAATCCGTCTGGCCCCGCAGCCTTGTGTATGTTGACCTGTTTAAACATCTTACTCACGTCGGCTACGAAGAGCGTGATCACACAGTCGTCCGGAACAGCTGATGCTCTCATGCATGCCTCAGTGTTGCTTGCCTCGAAGCGAGCATAGAAGTGATTCAGCTCGTCTGGTATGCTCGTGTCCCTGGGTAGCTCGCGGCTGTGCTTCCCTTTGTAGTCTGTAATAGTTTGCAAGCACTGCCACATCTGACGAGCGTCGGAGCCGGTGTAGTATGATTCAATCTTAGCCCTGTATTGCCGCTTTTCCTGTTTGATGGTTCGTCGCAGGGCATAGTGGGATTTCTTGTAAACTTCAGGGTTAGAGTCCCGCACCTTGAAAGCGGCAGCTCTACCCTTTAGCTCAGTGTGAATGTTGCCTGTAATCCATGGCTTATGGTTGGGGTATGTACGTACAGTCACTGCGGGGACGACGTCCTCGATGCACTTATTGATAAAGCCAGTGACTGATGTGGTGTACTCCTCAATGTCATCGGAAGAATCCCGGAACATGTTCCAGTCTTTGATAGCAAAACAGTCCTGGACTTTAGAACGGCTAAGGGCTGTTCTTACGCACGACGCAACACGGATGCCGAGTGCCTGGACACAGCCCTTTGCCGTGGTATATTGGCCATATCACAAACCCCCGTGGTGCCTTATTGCTATTATAAACTGGTTACCCCCGTAATTAGAGCAGTATAAATAAGTGTTTGCCATATTCTGATGTACTACGGCTGTCAGCCAATCAGCATTCAGGGCTCAAACCACCCAGTTTATAATGCGGTTTAGATCGTACAATGATTCTCTACACGATACTTGCCTGTTTTGTCACATAAACTGAAATTAGGCGAACTATTAGAATTTTAGCAACCAGGAAATGACAGAGCGATTTCTGCATAGTGCACCTTTAACAAAAGTGCAATTTTATTCAACTGTTTTTTTAATTATGCGCCTGTATGAACTCAATCTGTTTGGGGAATTTGGCTTGTCTTGAATGCTATGGACCCAGTTTTGACCCGAAGCTGTGTGGGTCCTGTTCTGACTGTGTGTGTGTGTTCTCTCCTGTAGGACGGTGTTTGTGTTGTCGGAGGTGTTGGATGAGCAGCTGAAGGCTCTGTGGTTCTCCCCCTTCCACACTGATGACATGGAGGCTGAACTAGACATGGTGAGACACCTGTGTGTTGTTTGAATGTGTGTGTGTCTTTCTGTCAGTGTGTGTGAGTAAACCTCTCTGTCCCTAGGTGAAGGTGGACCTGCTAGGCCTGGCCCAGGAGTGTTGTCCAGAGTTGGACCTGAAGTCAGAGCTGGAACGCTCCTTCCTGTCTGAGCCCTTGTCTCCCAGTCATACCAAAACTAACAAGGGCTTCAGGCTGGGCAAGCACAAACACGAGACCTTCATCACCAGGTACACACACACACACACACACACACACACACACACACACACACACACACACACACACACACACACTTTTATCATCTTCAGGTACATAATGTGATTGTATGTGACCCACATGTTAACAAAGATGCCTGTGTCGTCCTCTTCCTCCCTGCAGTGGTAAGTCAGACTACATCGAGCCAGCTAAGAGAGCCCACATGATGGCTGCTCCTCGCGGTCGAGGTAGAGGGGGCTTCGGGGGACAGCTCTGTCGCCCCCACGACATCTTCCGCCAGCGCAAACAGAACACTTCGCGCCCTCCCAGCATGCACGTGGATGACTTTGTGGCGGCGGAGTTTAAAGACGTTGGGACTCCCCTGGGCCTGTTGCCCCCCAAGCGACCCCCTAAGAGCTCCCCCAAACCCCCCACCAGAGGCCTGTTCACTGGGAATAGAGGCAGGGCTGCCTTCCACAGCCAGCAGACACGCTTTTTCACCCCACCGCAGCCTAAAGGAGTGCTGCTGTCTGGTATGTTGACACACACAGACACAAACATCGTTGTAAACTAACAAGTGGGTCTGTTGTCTTTCAAAGAACCTTTGACTAACATGTCTTCCCATCCCCCTCCATTCTAGGTAACTATAATGCCCGCCGTGAGGGTGGGCGAGGTGGCACGTCGTGGAGTGGTCCGTTGCCACCGGTTACCCACAGAGGAACATACAGTGATGCCAGGGGCGGGCAGAGCAACTTCACACGCGGCCCCCTGCCCTCACGCCAGCAGCCTGCAGGTACACACACACACATACCCGTTTGCACACGTACATACTGTATAAACACACACACATACATATTCAGAGAACAACATGAACACAAGATAATACTTTCATGCACAATTACTGATGGTCACTCTTGTTCTTCTCACTCCCTCTCCCTCTCTTCCAGGTGCATATCGCCTGGCTCCGCGGGACCGCGCCCCTCGAGGTCGTGGGGGTACAGGCCTGTCGTGGCTGAGTCAGGGAGGAGGAGGGGGGAGGGGGTCCCAGGGGGGGAAGTTTAGCGGTGGGGGAGGCAGCGGAGGGGGGAGGGGACGACACGTTCGCTCCTTCACTAGGTAAACAAACCTGACCAATGACTGCAGCCCGTCACGGCTCTTAACGGACCAATCAGGAATAATGAGTTTATCATCTCCATGGAAACGTGTCCTCTGTGTGATTCTATTGATGATGATGTGTGGAATTTGTTGTATTTTGTTTTAGTTCTTTTACATTGTTGTTCAGACTCAATAAAGTTCTGTGATTGAGAGCGCTGTCTGGAGTAGTGTGTTAGTGTTCCTCACTGTGGTATGTTAGTATGGATGGTTGGATTGACAGACGGATCGATGCATGGGGTATATGCAATGTAAGAAATGCATGATGAGCTGTATATAATTCCAATCCATTAGAGTAGATGGAGTAAGACTATTGTACCTTAAGAGGACCAGAGATCAGAGGTGTTTCAGCAGACTTTATTTAGGATCTCAGCAGGCTGGTTTTCTCTGAGTTGAAGCAATGTCACAGCTCACTGCCAATCATCAAGGGTGCGTTCAGGAGATGCCACACCAGATAAAAATGTTTTGAGACGGTTAAATGAAGGAATTGAGGAAATTAATTAAAGCATTTTCTCTCATTTGCGCCTACTGAACATAACCCAGTGCTGAACATAACACAGTAACATTAGGAATGGCCCCTCAGATGACGGTGACCTCTCTGCTCTTGATGCAGTCGAGGGTAAGGCTGCGGGGACAGGCCTTTTGTGACACCTCTCCTGGCTGTGGGGAGGTAGGCGGGTATAAGGCTGGAGTGGGCAAAGCCGAGGGTAGTGATTGGGTAGAAGCCTGTGTTGGCCCCGCCCTCAGCAGGCCCCTGGTTGGGTGTTCCACTTGATGCTGGCTACTAATTGGCCCGTCTTCTTGATACAGTCCTCTGATTGGCTCGTCTCTGTTCCGCTGGCCCCTGCATGGCTGCAGGCTCCGGAGCGTCTCCAGTAGCTCCCTCTTCTCTAGCTCCACTTCTGCCAGCTCCTGTCTCCGCAGGCGCTCTGCCCCCAAGAGAGCCCGCACATCACACACCACCCTCGACACCTGGCCCTACACACACACACAGGGATGTGTCATAACACACACACACACATTCCTATAGGTAGTACATATAAGTGTGTCACATTGAGGTCTTCCACCTCGCTCTTCAGCAGAGACTCTTTCTGCACCATGTGTCTCCTCTGAGAGTCCAGCCTCGACTACATCTCACGCCTCACCTCCTCCACCTTACCCAACATCTCTGCCCTGCAACACACACAAACACACACGTGTCACAATAAATCACAATATCCATTGTATAAAAGTAATGACGTTGCCCTTGAGGTTCTAGAATATTGTAAATAATTGGCACAGCTTTGTCAAGGATTTGTTAGGAACGACACAGATATAACATCCTAATATATCTCAATCCATCACCTCAAACACACAAACCTGAGCAGCTCCAATTCTGTTCGTAGCTCTGCAACACAGTTGTGCTGTGATTGGTCTACAGAGAGGAGGGTGTGGCCACAGCCGCTAGGACACGCCCTGCTGCGGAACTCACACTCCAACAGGTGAGACTCTAGACCCCTCCTCTCCACCTGCACCGGACAACCTGGGGAGGTGGAGAGAGGAAAGAGGAGTTAAGGAGAGGAGTACCAAAAGTAACAGAAAGACGAAGTTAGAGAGCAACACTTGAGACCTACTGAAAGTCTCTCACTGTCTTTCTCACCCCCAACCCCTTCCTCTACCTCGCTCCGCCTTCCTCTACCCCGCTCCGCCTTCCTCTACCCCGCTCCGCCTTCCTCTACCCCGCTCCGCCTTCCTCTACCCCGCACCGCCTTCCTCTACCCCGCTCCGCCTTCCTCTACCCCGCTCCGCCTTCCTCTACCCCGCTCCCCCTTCCTCTACCCCGCTCCGCCTTCCTCTACCCCGCTCCGCCTTCCTGTACCCCGCTCCGCCTTCCTCTACCCCGCACCGCCTTCCTCTACCCCGCTCCGCCTTCCTCTACCCCGCTCCGCCTTCCTCTACCCCGCTCCCCCTTCCTCTACCCCTCTCCCCCTTCCTCTACCCCGCTCCGCCTTCCTCTACCCCGCTCCGCCTTCCTCTACCCCGCTCCGCCTTCCTCTACCCCGCTCCGCCTTCCTCTACCCCTCTCCGCCTTCCTCTACCCCTCTCCGCCTTCCTCTACCCCGCTCCGCCTTCCTCTACCCCGCTCCGCCTTCCTCTACCCCGCTCCGCCTTCCTCTACCCCTCTCCGCCTTCCTCTCTCCCGCTCCGCCTTCCTCTACCCCTCTCCGCCTTCCTCTACCCCGCTCCACCTTCCTCTACCCCGCTCCACCTTCCTCTACCCCGCTCCACCTTCCTCTACCCCACTCCACTGCATTGCATGGCACTCAAGCACTCCCCCACTCAGAGATGCAGTAGCAAAAGGTCAAAGGAAGATTGAAGGATAAGAACTTGTGTTTTTAATCATGCAAATGAATGAAACACAATCCAATCCAATACCACACAAACGCAAACACCTACCGCACTGGTAACATATGTAGTCTCCACCTGCCAACAACAGATCACAGACACGTGAGAGTTCACCTAATACCCCCCCCCCCCCATCCATCTGTTGCAATGGCTCTCATCCTCTGGGGGATGTTTCTCATTAAAAATGTAGGTGGGATCCCTCCCTGAGTAGTTGGCTGTTTCCCCAATACAGATCTAGGGTCTTTTATTTGCATTTCACCCATAATCGTAAAGGTTGGGATTTGGTTAAGGTAAGATGATCCTAGATCTGTACCTAAGAGCAACTGCTACCTGGAGCAAAGGTCATTGTTCATCCCAGCTGGGCTCTGTATGATGTCACCATGACAACTGGTCTACCACCTGCTCCCCTCACACAGGTGTCATATCACTTCTGCTCCGTCTAAACTAAACACACTTCCATGTAGTATACTATACATTTCTCTAATACACTTACACACACACTCTCTCTGTATTATAATACACTGTAATCAGTGGAGGCTGCTGAGGGGAGGATGGAATGGAGTCAATGAAACGGTATCAACCACATGGAAACCACATGTTTGTTACCATTCCATTGAATCCATTCCAGGCATTATTATGAGCCGTCCTCCCCTCAGCAGCCTCCACTGACTGTAACACACACAGAGCTGTAGTACCTGTGGAGGAGCAGGATATGAAGGTGAATGGACACTCGTCCTGGTGTGTGTGAAGTGTCTCCAGGCAGCAGATGGCATCACAACCCTGGCCAGAGTTAACACAACGGATCTGGAGCCTAGACAGGTCATTACGCATGTACCTAACACAGACCAGACAGCGGTTGTTGGAATAATCATATCATAGTGTGTGTGTGTGTGTGTGTATGTGAGTGTTTCTGTGTGAGTGTGTATGTGTGTATGTGTCTGCGTGGGTGTTTCTGTGTGAGTGTTTCTGTGTGAGTGTGTGTTTGTGAGTGTGTGTACCTGTGCAGTGGTCTCAGAGTGCTGATGTCCAGTGGAAGTCTGTCCTCGGGACAGGAATGGTGGTGTATGAGCCAGGAGCTGATGCAGGCGTCACAGTATGCATGTTCACAAGGGGCCTGGAGGGGGCGCTCCAACACATCCCGACACACACAGCACAGAAGCCCCTCGTTCACGTACCCCACAAACCTCTCCAGGTCATAACCCATCCTACAGCACACACAGACACACAGATCCATGCAGAGCAAAAACAGCCAGACACCCATACAGCAGCATACAGCAGTGTTAACTTCCTCCTCAATGTTCGTGGTTTTCTCCGTTTGAGCCCCTATGACTCTCCATTCTACTGGCATTCTATTTGACAGAATACACTGACCCTTACCTGAGACTGACAGACTCTCCTTCTCTTCCCTCTCTTCCCTCAGTCCTTTCTTCCTCTTTGGACCTCTCTCCTCTCTCCACCCCTTCTTCTATCTCCTGTCTCTGTAGTTTACCCTAGGTGAGGGTTTCTTCTGGCCCTTCCTCTATTTGCTCTCTCAGGGCCATGTCTCTGTGGTGAAGTCTCCCTAGCAACAGGGATCCTCTGCCCAGGCATCCAGCTGCTGGACGAGACCGCAGACAGTTACACACACATACACGTTAAGAGCAAGTGATGAAAGGAAGACTAGGCCTACTGTAAGTAATTCTGATGTATCTATTTGTTTTATTCAGACATTTTGGCGGGATACATCCCTTGGGATGAATCATTATGTTCTACAGAGGGTCCTGATGAAGCAACAAACATATTAAAGGCAGTTCCATTCAAACAGGAACATGGTGTATCTACAAACATGTTTTCTCCCTCATCCCTTTCCCTCTCTGTCTCT
This sequence comes from Salvelinus fontinalis, assembly GCF_029448725.1. Lineage (NCBI taxonomy): Eukaryota > Metazoa > Chordata > Actinopteri > Salmoniformes > Salmonidae > Salvelinus > Salvelinus fontinalis. The sequence continues at coordinate 7,903,494 of NC_074702.1, forward strand.
TTGGATGTGGGATTATCATGGATTACGCTCCCCTCTTCTTTGATTGGATTACAGAGTCCATGACAACATCCCCACTGCACTCTTACCCCACAGCAGAAATCAAAAAGCAACCCCGAAAGAGTGAGTGAGTGAGTGAGTGAGAGAGAGAGAGAGAGAGATATTAGAGACACATATTTCCCTCATATTACACAGACCCACAAAGAATTCGAAAACAAATCCGATTTTGATAAACTCTATTGGGTGAAATACCACAGTGTGCAATCACAGCAGCAAGACTTGTGACCTGTTGCCACAAGAAAAGGGCAACCAGTGAAGAGCAAACATCATTGTAAATACAACCTATATTTATGTTTATTTATTTTCCTTTTTATACTTTAACTATTTTCACATCATTACAACACTGTATATATACATTATATGACATTTGAAATGTCTTCATTCTTTTGGAACTTTTGTGTAAGTGTAAGGTTTACTGTTATTTTTTAAATGTTTATTTCACTTTTGTTTATTATCTATTTCACTTGCTTTGGCAATGTAAGCATATTGTTCCCATGCCAATAAAGCCCTTCAATTGAATTGAAATTGAGAGACAAAGAGAGAGAGAGAGAGAGAGAGAGAGAGATGAGAGAGGGAGATGTCAACCAAACAGGCAATAAACAAAGAGATATCATTGTTATGATGATGAAATCGCCACCACATGTCAGCAACACCATAGGATATAAAGCCTAGCTCTCTAGCCTACAGCCCACTACTTATACCATGGCCATCGACTATGTGCTTTCAATATGCATTTTTAATATCATGCATTATGATAATATGGAAAATATAAACTCGAGTGTAACTCAATAGCAGTTTATGCATTTCAGTAAAACTTCTTTATTCTGCGATGTTGAATATCATTTCTACATGCAGCAACCTTCTGACCAGTACCTGCTTTTTGTAGTGTGTGGGATTTAGCAGAAATGCTTGCCAGGATGTAATTTATTTGAGAAAAAAAAATTGACTTTTATTTTCTAGAGTAGTTTACTTACCACCAGGGCTCAGTCCATGACAGATGACATCTCAATCGGAATCATCATTTAATTCCGCAAACTCCTTCAGATTGACGTGACATTTTATAACACAAATATCCATGTAATCAATGTCGATCGGTTTCATAAATGAGTCTGAATGGACTACTGTAGGCCTAATGTAGGGCAGGCAAACTATTGTCGTAAATCTGTGAAATTAACCATAGCATCAACTGGCGAAAATCTGATTATTTAGACTCCGCCCCTCTACGTAACACGTAGCCAATAGCAGTTTACGCCACTTTAGCGGGAGAATTCGTCTCTGAAGAGTTGTGTATCAATGTTTTCTTGCAACTAACTGTAAAGCAGAGGCTTGCTTGACTAAACAGCCAGGTATGTATGAAACACACATTTATGCCTTACGTTATCTTTCTAACATATTGTCACAAGCTAGTTGGTTGTTATAGACGATGAGATGAAAATGTTGAAGTGTTCAAGGTAGCTGCACTAATTTGGGCTAACTAGCTACACTAACGTTAGCTAACAGTTAACGTAATGTATCTATCTGAACCAACAATGACGTGTATAAACTCATCATTGGTATAAACTCATACATCTCATTGATCTGAACTAACTATTCAAGGGCCATGTACACTGAATGGAAGTAATATATAGCTATGTTATGTAAATCTGTTATTTAACTAGCTGCCTTTTACTAATCAGCTGCTTACTAGAACATTGATTAGCTAGTTAGCTAGCTGAATAAGGTGTTTCAGTAGGGAACAAAAGCCTGCATACCCAGGACCACTAGTACTTGTTCTCCAGGGGGCTCAGGGTTGGCCACCCCTACCCATAAGCCCTATTATAGATGTGAAATGATTTGATCAAATATTACAAACACCCCCTCACTCACAGACAGGATGCGTCGCTCAGGTGCCCCCAGCCAGGTCTTTGGTAACATGTCGAAGAAGCCCCGATTCGTCCCTCCTGGAGCCTCACTGGCTGGTCCTCCTGATCCCCCTGTGGGTACCCTGCTTGAACCGGAGCCTCTGGCCCCTAAACTCGCCCTGGGGAACGTGCTCAACAAGGTGAACACACGGTCCACTTCACTTTCATCCTTAGTCACAAATGTGACCCCTATTACTATTGTAGTAATTAAGTAACTAAGCATAGGAGTCATATTGGAGCTACTTCTCTCTCTAGCCGATGTGAGTAAGACCTTTAACAAATTAACATTCACAAGGCCGCAGGGCCAGACAGATTACCAGGACGCGTACTCAGAGCATGCACTGACCAGCTGGGAAGTGTCTAAACTGACATTTTCAACCTCTTCCTGACCCAGTGTGTAATACCTACATGTTTCAAGCAGACCACCATAGACCCTGTGCCCAAGAACGCCAAGGTAACCTGTCTAAATGACTATCGCCATGTAGCATCTGTAGTCATGAAATGCTATGAAAGGCTGGTCATGGCTCACATCAATACCATCATCCCAGACACCCTGGATCCACTCCAGTTCGCATACCTCCTCAACAGATCCACAGATGACACAATCTGTATTGCACTCCACACTGCCCTTACCCACTTGGACAAAAGGAACACCTACGTGAGAAGGCTGTTCATTGACTACATCTCAACGTTCAACACCATAGTGCCCTCCATGCTCATCACTAAAGTAAGGACCCTGGGACTGAACATCTCCCTCTGCAACTGGATCCTAGACTTCCTGTCAGGGCGCACCCAGGTGGTGAGGGTAGGCAACAACATCCGCCATGCTCACCCTTAATATGGGGGCCCCTCAGGGGTGCGTGCTTAGTCCACTCCTGTACTCCCTGTTCACCCACGACTGTGTGGGTGCGCACGACTCCAACACCATTAAGTTTGCCGACTACATAACGGTGATAGGCCTGATCACAGACAACAATGAGACATCCTATAGGGAGGAGGTCAGAGACAACAACCTCTCCCTCAATGTCAGCAAGACAAAGGAGCTGATGGTAGACAACAGGAAACGGAGGGCCGAGCACACCCACATTCACATCGACAGGGCTGTAGTGGAGGGGCTGCATCACCGCTTGGTATGGCAACTGCTTGGCATCCGACCGCATGCTACAACCCAGTACATCACTGGGGCCGAGCTCCCTGCCATCAAGGACCTCTATGCCAGGCGGTGCCAGAGGAAGGCCCTAAAAATGTTCAGACTCCAGCCACCCAAATTATCAACTGTTCTCTCTGCTACCGTACGGCAAGCACTACCAATGCACCAACAGGACCCTGAACAGCTTCTAGCTCCAAGCCATAAGACTGCTAAATAGTTCGTTTTTAAAAAACTGTTCAATGGTTTACATTTACATTGTAGTCATTTAGCAGACACACTTATCCAGAGCGACTTACAGTTAGTGCACCCATCTTCAGATATCTAGGTGGAACAACCACACATCTCAGTCATAGTAAGTAGATTTTTCCTGAAAGTAGGTATCAGCAAAGTCAGAGCTAGTAAGGGGGTGTTAGTTAACGAAAGGCTTTTTGTTGTTGTCAACTTCTCGTTACTCATTGTGTATCTATTTTATTATTACGGGGTTTTTCTATTATTTCTCTGTTGTGAAGTAAGTAAGCATTTCACTGTTAGTCCAGACCTGTTGTTTACGAAGCATATGACAAATAACATTTGAATCGATTTTTTCTTCATCCAAGACTGTGTAAAGGGTTTCACTTATACTCCGACATGTGGACCTTCTCAGACCTATCTAACAGTTCTCCTTCCTTGCAGGTCCAGAGGAGCCTCTCAGCCCCTGCACTGCCCCTTGCCCTGCCTGTGAGGGCCTTCAGCCTGGCTAAGAGCAGCCCCCAAGCCCCAGGCCTGTCCAGAGCTCTAGCCAGGGTGCTGGGTGCAGCAGACAGTAAGAAGAACGAGCTAGAGCCTGAAGACCCTTCCTTTACAGAGGAGAACACTGGAGACCCAGCTGGTGAGTCAGTTATGGGAGGTGGGGTGGGTTGTGGTGGTGGCACAGTAAACGTTGCCATTGAAACCAGGTATTCCTGGTGTAGATATTGTTAAGTTCATGTTTTAAGTATCCCTATATTTCTGTTATTACGGGGCTATCACTCAGTCAAGAGTGCGCATGCGCAGGAAGTCTAGTCGTTATGGACCTGGCCTTGAGTGTAATGGCTACTTGTAGTGTGTTCATATAGTATAGTAAACTTTGTTAAACTGGAACCTTGTCGTTGTGTCATTTCGAGTTAACAGATATAATGCATTTAAATGTGGAGCAGTACTTCTGGTAAGCTTTGGATTTACTCTCTCTGTATGTCAAAAGCAGAAATCCTGGTGATGAAAATCACTGATTATAAAGCAACAAAGTTACTACTAACCAACGATGATGGTAAGAATAGTCAGGAACATTTTTTGTGCCATAAGCGAAATGTAGTATATTAACTATGTAGCATATATTGTTTACATTTCACTGCTGTTGCTAAAGATGTTCTGAAACATTGTTTGAGAGATGCTGGGACTTTGTATAGGTTAACGATTGAGTTTAAGACCCAAAAAGGCGCTACACGGGTAGAAACTGTATTTTGCCTAATAAAATAGGGATATTTTTTATTTAAGCAGACAAGTCAATTAAGAACATACAGTGCCTTCAGAAAGTATTCAGACCCCTTGACTTTTTCCGCACTTTGTTACGTTACAGCCTTAATCTAAAATGGATTAAATGAAAACAAATCCTCAGCAATATACACACAATACCCCATAATGACAAACCAAAAACAGGTTTTTTATTTTATAAATGTATACAAAATTTAAAACCGATACCTTATTTACATAAGTATTCTGACCCTTTGCTATGAGATTCGAAATTGAGCTCAGGTGCATCCTGTTTCCATTGAGCATCCTTGAGATGTTTCTACAGCTTGGAGTCCACCTGTGGTAAATTCAGTTGTGTGGACATGATTTAGAAAGGCACACACCTGTCTATGTAAGGTTCCACAGTCAAAGGAATTGTCCGTAGAGCTCCGAGACAGGATTGTGTCGAGGCACAGATCTAGAGAAGGGTACCAAAGCATTTCTGCAGCATTGAAGGTCCCCAAGTACACAGTGGCCTCCATCATTCTTAAATGGAAGAAGTTTGGAACCCTCAAAACTCTTCCTAGAGCTGGCCACCCGGCTAAACTGAGCAATCGGGGGAGAAGGGCCTTGGTCAAGGAGGTGACCAAGAACCCAAAGGTTACTCTGACAAAAGGCCAAAGTTCCTCTGTAGAGATGGGAGAACCTTCCAGAGGGACAACCATCTCTCAGATCTTTATGGTAGAGTGGCCAGACGGAAGCCATTCCTCAGTAAAAGGCACATGACAGCCCGCTTGGAGTTTGCCAAAAGGCACCTAGAGATTCTCAGACCATGAGAAACAAGATTATCTGATCTGATGAAACCAAGATTGAACTCTTTGGCCTGAATGCCAAGTGTCACGTCTGGAGGATACCTGGCACCATCCCTCAGTGAGCATGGTGGTGGCAGCATCATTCTGTGGGGATGTTTTTCAGCGGCAGGGACTGGGAGACTAGTCAGGATCGAGGCAAAGGTGAACGGAGCAAAGTACAGAGAGGTCTTGTTGAAAACCTGCTCCAGAGCACACAGGACGTCAGACGGGTGAAGGTTCACCTTCCAACAGGACAATGACCCTAAGCACACAGCCAAGACAACACAGGAGTGACTTTGAGACAAGTCTCTGAATGTCCTTGAGTGGCCCAGCCAGAGCCCGGACTTGAACCTGATCGAACATCTCTGGAGAGACCTGAAAATAGCTGTGTAGCGACACTCCCCATCCAACCTGACAGAGCTTGAGAGGATCTGCAGAGAAAAAATACAGGTGTGCCAAGCTTGTAGCGTCATACCCAAGAAGACTTGAGGCTGTAATCGCTGCCAAAGGTGCTTCAACAAAGTACTGAGTAAAGGGTCTGAATACTTATGTAAATGTAATATTTCAGTAAAAAGAAAATCTAAATTATCAAACATTTCTAAAAACCTGTTTTTGCTTTGTCATTATGGGGTGTTGTGATGTCATTATGGGGTATTGTGTGTATATTGATGAGGAGAAAAAAGCGATTGAATCAATTTTACATTAAGGCTGTAACATAACAAAATGTGGAAAAAGTCAAGGGGTCTGAATACTTTCCGAAGGCACTGTATACTTATTTACAATGACGGCCTAACGAGGCAAAAAGGCTAAACTTCCCAGTTTGAGTGTGTTTTTCAGCTTGTTCCAGTCGCTAGCTGGAGCGAACTGAAAAGAGCAGCGGCCCAGGGATGTGTGTGCTTTGGGGACCGTTAACAGAATGTGACTGGCAGAACGGGTGCTATATATATATATATATATATATATAGTTGTATTGTTTTATTTAACCTTTATTTAACTATTCAGTTAAGAACAAATTCATATTTTACAATGATGGCCAACCCCGGACAAACCCTCCCCTAACCCAGACTACACTGGACCAATTTGTGCGCCGCCCTATGGGATTCCCGATCACGGCAGTTGTGATACAGCCCGGGATCGAACCAGGGTATGTAGTGACGTCTCTAGCACTGAGATGCAGTACCTTAGACCGCTGCACCACTCGGTAGGGTTGCAGTAGGTATTTTAGATAGGGGGGAGTGAGGGCTAAGAGGGTTTTATAAATAAGCATCAACCAGTGGGCCTAGCACCGGATATACAGAGACGGCCAGTTTACAGAGTGCCGTGATGTGTCCTATAAGGAGCATTGTTGGCAAATCTGAAGGCCGACTGGTAAAGAACATCTAGCTGCTCGAGAGTACCCTTACCTGCCGATCTATACATTTCATCTCCGTAATTTAGCATGGGTAGGATGGCCGTCTGAATCAGGGTTAGTTTGCCAGCTGGGTGAAAGATGAGTGATTACGATAGAGGAAACCAAGTCTAGATTTAACCTTTGGGTTATTTCCAATGTGGTCCTTGATGTAAAAGACAGGGAAAGATGCTACGACCTCCGACAAGACATCAAACATGCAAAAGGACAATATAGGAGGAAGGTGGAATCCTATTACATCGGCTCCGACGCTCGTCGTATTTGGCAGGGCTTGCACACGATAACGGATTACCTAGGGAACTAGCCATAAGTTGCCTAGCGATGCAGAACTCCCAAACAAGCTCCATGCCTTCCGTGAAAGCCCCTGTTTTTCCAGATGACTGTGATCTCGCTCTCCGTAGCCGATGTGAGTAAAACATTTAAACAGGTTCACAATCACAAAGCCGGAATACCAAAGCGTGTTCATCAAAGCATGCGTTGACCAGCTGGCAAGTGTCTTAACAGAAATGTTCAATCTCTCCTTGTCCCAGACTGGAATGCCAACATGTTTCAACGCACCACCATTGTCTCTGTTCCCGAGACTTCCAAGGTAACCTGCCTAAATGACTGTAGTCATGTGGCACTCACATCTGTAGTTATGAAGTCCAAGGCTGGTCATGACACACATCAACACCATCATCCCAGACACCCTAAACCCACTCCAATTCACATACCATCCCAACAGATCCACAGATGACGCAATCTTGCACTTCAACCTGGAGGGGAAATAACTGTCAATGCTGTTGATAGACTACAGCTCAGTGTTCAACACCATAGTCCCCTCCAAGCTCCTCACCAAGCTAGTGACCCTGGGACTGAACCCCTCCCTCTGCAACTTAACCACAAAGCACTACAGAGGTTGGTGCGGCAACCCAGTGCATCACTGGGGCCATGCTCCCTACCATCCAGGACCTCTATATCAGGCGGTATCAGAGGAAGACTCCAGCCACCCAAGCCATAGACTGTTTACTCTGCTACCGTCTGGCAAACGGTATTGGAGCACCAGCTCTCAGACCAACAGGCTCAGTTAAAAAATATGATTATTTTTGTCAGCCTGATTTAGGCCTATACTCGTTGGTGTATTTTAATTATGACTACAAATTAAAGGATTTTTAATTTGCAAACCCTCATGTGTCCCTGGACTTGGAATTTTTTATGCCACAACATCTATTTGTGGTTATAATTTTTCCTTGAAACCAAGATCATGTATATGCTGCTTTAGAAAGGAAATGCAGCAAACCAATATAGCCTTTCTAAGGTGAGCGACACTTAGTCTATCCATTTAGGACTGGCAGGGATTTATTTAATGCTCTGGTTTGGGCTTCAGGGAAACAAACACACACTGAATGAAGCCTAGCCAACTGTAACAAGCCTATGTTTTAATGACAGCAGGTCCAGCATTATGCAAATGAGCGTGGGTAGTGCAGCGGCAGCGCGAGGCAGATTAGAGCTGTGCCTGGGATCAGTGAGCACACGCGCTCTGTCCCCCTCCCTCTCAGAGCAACTAGTGCCTCTGTCTATCTCCTCTCCTTTCTCTGCTTTTCCTCTCTCTTTAGCTTTTCACTAGTTTTCCCTCATTCTGTTGTTCCCGTCGGCGGATGATTCGTGTGTTTCTCTTTGAGAAGCAGCTTTGATTTTCCTTTGTGTGAAGAAAAAAAATCGCGCATTCGCACGGACTCGCGCTGCGCGCACACCTCTCCGGTTAAACCAGCGCCGTTTCCTCTTTTCTAGTTAAACGGAAATAAGAATAAAGAAAATGCATCTTTACAATTTCATCGGTATTTCCCCATGTAAGCACACACTTTCCCCCCGTATGTTAGTATGTGGTGTATAGCAGTTAGAACGAGCGCTGGTTTGAGGTTTAGAGAGACCGAGCTGTAAGTAGGTCGGGCTGGGTTTAAGCGGCTTTAGCCTGCGTCAGCCTAAGCTGGGAGGAATTCACCCAAAGCCCTCCGCGGTAGGCGGGGGCCTAAACGAGGCTGGCCTAGTTAAGCCTGATTCTTATTATTGCCGTGTGTGTTGTGTAACACAGAGCAGAGAAGACCTCGGATGAGAGAGAGTACATGCGTTAGACAGAGACTGTTTGATTGAGAATCCATGAAGGGGGAGAAAGAAGAGGGACAAGGAAGAGAGTGAGTGAGAGTTAAACCAGTATTAGGCTGAGCCTCATCACAGAACAGAAAGAAAAGGGAGGTTGAGAACCAGACCAAATCTCAAAAGAAGCGAGATATTGTGTTGAGTTAGTGCTGGTGTCTAGGCCTGGCTCGGTCCAGTCTGGTTCCCTGGGCTATGTTCTAAGATGGCGTCTGGGTCCGTCTACATGTCGTCCAGTATGGTGGGTAAGGCTCGCTCGTCCAACTTCACCCTGTCTGAGAAACTGGACCTGCTGAAGCTGGTCCGCCCACACATTCTCATCCTGGAGGAGCACACCAACAAGCACGCTGTCATCGTGGACAAGAACAAGTGCTGGGACACAGTGTCTGAGCAGTACAACGTCCTGGGGGGGGACAGGCCACCCCGCACTGCCCAGGGCCTACGCACCCTCTACAAGAGGCTGAAGGAGTCGGCCAAACAGGAAGTGATGCAACGGAGACACGCCCAGCCAGAGTACAGAGGAAGTATATCTGAACCAACCAGGAGAGTGATGGAGATGATACCTCACCTTTTCCATCACGGAGCTATCCACCATGATAAAGACCCAGCAACGATGCACAGGTGAGACACACACACACACACACACACACACACACACACACACACACACACAGGCTGCTCTGTACAGCTCTCCGAGAGGGGAGGGGCTGCTCTACTAGTAATTAGAGGGGAGGGGCTGCTCTGTAGAGCTCTACTAGGGAGGGGCTGCTCTGTAGAGCTCTACTAGGGAGGGGCTGCTCTGTAGAGCTCTACTAGGGAGGGGCTGCTCTGTAGAGCTCTACTAGTAACTAGAGGAGAGGGGCTGCTCTGTAGAGAGGGGAGTGGCTGCTCTACTAGAGAGGGGAGGAGTTGCTCTGTAGAGCTCTACTAGTAACTAGAGGGGAGTGGCTGCTCTACTAGAGAGGGGAGGGGTTGCTCTGTAGAGCTCTACTAGTAACTAGAGGAGAGGGGAGGGGCTGCTCTACTAGAGAGGGGAGGTGCTGCTCTGTAGAACTGAACACAGAGCTAACCTCAATCAGTTTACACATGCACACATACACACTCCTCATGCTCACACTCTTGACCTCAGAACAGCCTCAATTTGTCAGGGCATGGACTCTACAAGGTGTTCCACAGGGATTATGGACCATAGTTGTGTCTGGTTGACTGGATGTCCTTTGGGTGGTGGACCATTATTGATGTACACGGGAAACTGTTGAGTGTGAAAAACCCAGCAGCATTGCAGTTCTTGACACGTACAGGTGTACCTGGCACCTACTGCCATAACCCGTTCAAAGGTTCTTACATTTTATGTCTTGCCCATTCATCCTATGAATGGCACACATTCTCAATTGTCTCAAGGCTTAAAATCCCCCTTTAACCTGTCTCCTCCCTTTCATCTACACTGATTTCAGGTCGATTTAAAAAATGACATCAATAAGGGATCATAGTTTTCACCAAGATTCACCTGGTTAGTCTGTCATGGAAAGAGCATTTGTTCTTAATGTTTTGTATACTCAGTGTATAATTTATTATTAGATGATAGTTCCAGCTTTAACTGAGACAACAAGCAAAATATGAGTTTACAGCACCTTACACATCATGTCTACAGCGCCTTACACGTCATGTCTACAGCGCCTTACACGTCATGTCTACAGCGCCTTTACACGTCATGTCTACAGCGCCTTACACGTCATGTCTACAGCGCCTTACACGTCATGTCTACAGCGCCTTACACGTCATGTCTACAGCGCCTTACACGTCATGTCTACAGCGCCTTACACGTCATGTCTACAGCGCCTTACACGTCATGTCTACAGCGCCTTACACGTCATGTCTACAGCGCCTTACACGTCATGTCTACAGCGCCTTACACGTCATGTCTACAGCGCCTTACACGTCATGTCTACAGCGCCTTACACGTCATGTCTACAGCGCCTTACACGTCATGTCTACAGCGCCTTACACGTCATGTCTACAGCGCCTTACACGTCATGTTTACAGCGCCCTTACACGTCATGTCTACAGCGCCTTTACACGTCATGTCTACAGCGCCTTACACGTCATGTCTACAGCGCCTTACACGTCATGTCTACAGCGCCTTACACGTCATGTCTACAGCGCCTTACACGTCATGTCTACAGCGCCTTACACGTCATGTCTACAGCGCCTTACACGTCATGTCTACAGCGCCTTACACGTCATGTCTACAGCGCCTTACACGTCATGTCTACAGCGCCTTACACGTCATGTTTACAGCGCCCTTACACGTCATGTCTACATCGCCTTTACACGTCATGTCTACAGCGCCTTACACGTCATGTCTACAGCGCCTTTACACGTCATGTCTACAGCGCCTTACACGTCATGTCTACAGCGCCTTACACGTCATGTTTACAGCGCCTTACACGTCATGTCTACAGCGCCTTACACGTCATGTCTACAGCGCCTTTACACGTCATGTCTACAGCGCCTTACACGTCATGTCTACAGCGCCTTACACGTCATGTTTACAGCGCCTTTACACGTCATGTTTACAGCGCCTTACACGTCATGTCTACAGCGCCTTACACGTCATGTCTACAGCGCCTTACACGTCATGTCTACAGCGCCCTTACACGTCATGTTTACAGCGCCTTACACGTCATGTCTACAGCGCCTTACACGTCATGTCTACAGCGCCCTTACACGTCGTGTTTACAGCGCCTTTACACGTCGTGTCTACAGCGCCCTTACACGTCATGTCTACAGCGCCTTACACGTCATGTCTACAGCGCCTTACACGTCATGTCTACAGCGCCTTACACGTCATGTTTACAGCGCCTTACACGTCATGTTTACAGCGCCTTTACACGTCATGTCTACAGCGCCTTACACGTCATGTTTACAGCGCCCTTACACGTCATGTTTACAGCGCCCTTACACGTCATGTTTACAGCGCCCTTACACGTCATGTCTACAGCGCCTTACACGTCATGTTTACAGCGCCCTTACACGTCATGTTTACAGCGCCCTTACACGTCATGTCTACAGCGCCTTACACGTCATGTTTACAGCGCCCTTACACGTCATGTTTACAGCGCCCTTACACGTCATGTCTACAGCGCCTTACACGTCATGTCTACAGCGCCTTACACGTCATGTCTACAGCGCCTTACACGTCATGTCTACAGCGCCTTTACACGTCATGTTTACAGCGCCTTACACGTCATGTCTACAGCGCCCTTACACGTCATGTTTACAGCGCCTTACACGTCATGTTTACAGCGCCTTACACGTCATGTTTACAGCGCCCTTACACGTCATGTCTACAGCGCCCTTACACGTCATGTTTACAGCGCCTTACACGTCATGTCTACAGCGCCTTTACACGTCATGTCTACAGCGCCCTTACACGTCATGTCTACAGCGCCCTTACACGTCATGTCTACAGCGCCTTACACGTCATGTCTACAGCGCCTTACACGTCATGTCTACAGCGCCTTACACGTCATGTCTACAGCGCCTTTACACGTCATGTTTACAGCGCCTTATACGTCATGTTTACAGCGCCCTTACACGTCATGTTTACAGCGCCTTACACGTCATGTTTACAGCGCCTTACACGTCATGTTTACAGCGCCCTTACACGTCATGTCTACAGCGCCCTTACACGTCATGTTTACAGCGCCTTACACGTCATGTCTACAGCGCCTTACACGTCATGTCTACAGCGCCCTTACACGTCATGTCTACAGCGCCCTTACACGTCATGTCTACAGCGCCTTACACGTCATGTCTACAGCGCCTTACACGTCATGTTTACAGCGCCCTTACACGTCATGTTTACAGCGCCCTTACACGTCATGTTTACAGCGCCTTTACACGTCATGTCTACAGCGCCCTTACACGTCATGTCTACAGCGCCTTACACGTCATGTCTACAGCGCCCTTACACGTCATGTCTACAGCGCCTTACACGTCATGTCTACAGCGCACTTACACGTCATGTTTACAGCGCCTTTACACGTCATGTTTACAGCGCCTTTACACGTCATGTTTACAGCGCCCTTACACGTCATGTTTACAGCGCCCTTACACGTCATGTTTACAGCGCCTTTACACGTCATGTTTAAAGGCGCCCTTACACGTCATGTCTACAGCGCCTTTACACGTCATGTCTACAGCGCCTTACACGTCATGTCTACAGCGCCCTTACACGTCATGTCTACAGCGCCTTTACACGTCATGTTTACAGCGCCTTACACGTCATGTCTACAGCGCCCTTACACGTCATGTCTACAGCGCCTTTACACGTCATGTCTACAGCGCCCTTACACGTCATGTCTACAGCGCCTTACACGTCATGTCTACAGCGCCTTACACGTCATGTCTACAGCGCCCTTACACGTCATGTTTACAGCGCCTTTACACGTCATGTTTACAGCGCCCTTACACGTCATGTCTACAGCGCCCTTACACGTCATGTCTACAGCGCCCTTACACGTCATGTCTACAGCGCCTTACACGTCATGTCTACAGCGCCCTTACACGTCATGTCTACAGCGCCTTTACACGTCATGTTTACAGCGCCTTACACGTCATGTCTACAGCGCCCTTACACGTCATGTTTACAGCGCCCTTACACGTCATGTTTACAGCGCCTTTACACGTCATGTCTACAGCGCCCTTACACGTCATGTCTACAGCGCCTTACACGTCATGTCTACAGCGCCCTTACACGTCATGTCTACAGCGCCTTACACGTCATGTCTACAGCGCCCTTACACGTCATGTTTACAGCGCCTTTACACGTCATGTTTACAGCGCCCTTACACGTCATGTTTACAGCGCCCTTACACGTCATGTTTACAGCGCCTTTACACGTCATGTTTACAGCGCCCTTACACGTCATGTCTACAGCGCCTTTACACGTCATGTCTACAGCGCCCTTACACGTCATGTCTACAGCGCCTTTACACGTCATGTTTACAGCGCCCTTACACGTCATGTTTACAGCGCCTTTACACGTCATGTCTACAGCGCCCTTACACGTCATGTCTACAGCGCCTTACACGTCATGTCTACAGCGCCTTACACGTCATGTCTACAGCGCCCTTACACGTCATGTCTACAGCGCCTTACACGTCATGTTTACAGCGCCTTACACGTCATGTTTACAGCGCCCTTACACGTCATGTCTACAGCGCCCTTACACGTCATGTTTACAGCGCCTTACACGTCATGTCTACAGCGCCTTTACACGTCATGTCTACAGCGCCCTTACACGTCATGTCTACAGCGCCCTTACACGTCATGTCTACAGCGCCTTACACGTCATGTTTACAGCGCCTTATACGTCATGTTTACAGCGCCCTTACACGTCATGTTTACAGCGCCTTACACGTCATGTTTACAGCGCCTTACACGTCATGTCTACAGCGCCCTTACACGTCATGTTTACAGCGCCTTTACACGTCATGTTTACAGCGCCCTTACACGTCATGTTTACAGCGCCCTTACACGTCATGTTTACAGCGCCTTACACGTCATGTCTACAGCGCCCTTACACGTCATGTTTACAGCGCCTTTACACGTCATGTTTACAGCGCCCTTACACGTCATGTCTACAGCGCCCTTACACGTCATGTCTACAGCGCCTTTACACGTCATGTTTACAGCGCCCTTACACGTCATGTTTACAGCGCCTTTACACGTCATGTCTACAGCGCCCTTACACGTCATGTCTACAGCGCCTTACACGTCATGTCTACAGCGCCTTACACGTCATGTCTACAGCGCCCTTACACGTCATGTCTACAGCGCCTTACACGTCATGTTTACAGCGCCTTACACGTCATGTTTACAGCGCCCTTACACGTCATGTCTACAGCGCCCTTACACGTCATGTTTACAGCGCCTTACACGTCATGTCTACAGCGCCTTTACACGTCATGTCAACAGCGCCCTTACACGTCATGTCTACAGCGCCCTTACACGTCATGTCTACAGCGCCTTACACGTCATGTCTACAGCGCCTTACACGTCATGTCTACAGCGCCTTACACGTCATGTCTACAGCGCCTTTACACGTCATGTTTACAGCGCCTTATACGTCATGTTTACAGCGCCCTTACACGTCATGTTTACAGCGCCTTACACGTCATGTTTACAGCGCCTTACACGTCATGTTTACAGCGCCCTTACACGTCATGTCTACAGCGCCCTTACACGTCATGTTTACAGCGCCTTACACGTCATGTCTACAGCGCCTTACACGTCATGTCTACAGCGCCCTTACACGTCATGTCTACAGCGCCCTTACACGTCATGTCTACAGCGCCTTACACGTCATGTCTACAGCGCCTTACACGTCATGTTTACAGCGCCCTTACACGTCATGTTTACAGCGCCCTTACACGTCATGTTTACAGCGCCCTTACACGTCATGTTTACAGCGCCTTTACACGTCATGTTTACAGCGCCCTTACACGTCATGTCTACAGCGCCTTTACACGTCATGTCTACAGCGCCCTTACACGTCATGTCTACAGCGCCTTACACGTCATGTCTACAGCGCCTTACACGTCATGTCTACAGCGCCTTACACGTCATGTCTACAGCGCCTTACACGTCATGTCTACAGCGCCTTACACGTCATGTCTACAGCGCCTTACACGTCATGTCTACAGCGCCTTACACGTCATGTCTACAGCGCCTTACACGTCATGTCTACAGCGCCGTTACACGTCATGTCTACAGCGCCTTTACAAGTCATGTTTACAGCGCCTTACACGTCATGTATACAGCGCCTTACACGTCATGTCTACAGCGCCCTTACACGTCATGTCTACAGCGCCCTTACACGTCATGTCTACAGCGCCTTACACGTCATGTCTACAGCGCCTTACACGTCATGTCTACAGCGCCTTACACGTCATGTCTACAGCGCCTTACACGTCATGTCTACAGCGCCTTACACGTCATGTCTACAGCGCCTTACACGTCATGTCTACAGCGCCTTTACACGTCATGTCTACAGCGCCTTACACGTCATGTCTACAGCGCCTTTACACGTCATGTCTACAGCGCCTTACACGTCATGTCTACAGCGCCTTACACGTCATGTCTACAGCGCCTTACACGTCATGTTTACAGCGCCTTACACGTCATGTCTACAGCGCCTTACACGTCATGTCTACAGCGCCTTACACGTCATGTATACACACATTTCCTTAATCATCCCATTCACTCTGTCCAGTTTGAAATATATTTGAGTTGTGGAGACGAGTCTATCAAACCCGCTTTTCAAGAGGCAGAAAGTCAACAATCTGGTCAATTCACATTTTAAACGTAGGAGAGGTATTAGCCCACAGTAGGAGAATGCATTCTTTAGCAAAGTATGAGATGGTCATGAAAAGGGTTTTAAGAAGAATGTTTTTGATCTTCCAGAAGACCGGTTGTATTTCTACACAGCCGGTCTTCTACACCTGCATTTCTTGCTGTTTGCGGTTTTAGGCTGAGTTTCTGTACAGCACTTTGTGACATCGGCTGATGTAAAAAGGGCTTTATAAATACATTTGATTGATTGAATACTCTCAATACCCCCACCTAGTGCCACTTATACATGTATGGCTGTAGTAATAAAGCTGTATTCTATTCCATATTGTCTCTGCAGGGTGATGTATAATGATACAGTAATAAAGCGGTATTATTCTGTTTATCTGCAGGATGATGTATAAGCATGACTCTCCTATGGAGCAACCTGGCAGCAGCTCCTCGCTCCCAGACTACCCATCAAACCCCGTCACACACCACCTGGACCAGGATGTGGTCAGGCTGGACCAGGATGTGGTCAGGCTGGACCAGGACGTGGACGTGAAGCCTCCGCCAGACCTGACCATCCTCTCCACGCGTGTGGGGGTGGTGCTAGGAGGAGAGGGGGCGGAGGAGGAAGATGAGGAGTTGGGCAGTGTCCATGGTTATGACGGCTCCCTCTCTCCCTGCCCATCCTCCGTCGTCCTGCCCCTCTCCACCTCACCCGTTACACTGCAACGTGACCTTTACCCTCATGACCACTACCCCCGCCGTGACCCTGACAGGCTCCGTCCCCTTCAGCTGGCCAAGGAGGAGCACGAGCAGGTCATGACCAATCACAGAAAGATGGGCGTATACCTGGAGGAGAAGAGGGAGGGGCTAAAGAGGAAGCAGGAACTGGAGGAGGAGCTTCTGAGAGCAAAAATCAAAGTAGAGAAACTGAGGGCAGCCAGGCTGAGACATGGACTACCACTGCCCCTATAACTAACACACTCATGGCCTGATTGGACTGACCATTTGGCACTCAGGAGGATGCTCTGAATTGTTTGTATTACTGTGTTGAATGTTTAGCATGTGGAAGAGGGGTTTGGCCTGAGAAATAATGTTTGTGTGATGAACAGTGAGTTTGAGGGAGGATTTAAAGGTCCAATGCAGCCTTCTCTATCTCAATATCAAATCATTTCTGGGTAACAATGAATTACCTTACTGTGATTGTCTATTTTTTATCATTTTAATGGAAAACAAAAATAGATTCTTAGCAAAGTTCAATTTCTCAAATAAGAATTTTGCTAGGATTCTCTGCGAGTGGTCTGAGTGGGGAGGGGAAAACTGAAAACAAACTGTTATTGGCAGAACAGTTTGGAACTCTCTTTCTTATTGGTCTATTAACACATTTATGGTGATGTCACCAGGCAGGTCAAAACTCCATCCCATCAGAACAGGCTGAAATTTCAGCCGATCTTTTCAAACATCTCTTACGCTAAAAAGGCATTATCATTAATTTCACCATTTCACAGTATTCCAATCTCATAGTGTGGAAATATACAGTACTAGTCAAAAGTTTGGACACATCTACTAATTCAATTGTACTATTTTCTACATTGTAGAATAATAGTGAAGACATCAAAACCATGAAATAACACATATTGAATTAAAAAAAAAAACACATATTGCACCAAAAAAGTGTTCAACAAATCAAAATATATTTTATATTCTTCGAAGTAGCCACCCTTTTGTCTTGATGACAGCTTTGCACACTCTTGGCATTTTCTCAACCAGCTTCATGAGGAATGCTTTTCCAACAGTCTTGAAGGAGTTCCCACAAATGCTGACCACTTGTTGGCTGCTTTTCCTCCACTCTACAGTCCAACTCATCCCAAACCATCTCAATTGGGTTGAGGTCGGGTGATTGTGGAGGCCAGGTCAGCTGATGCTGCACCATCTCTCTCCTTCTTGGTCAAATAGCCCTTACACAGCCTGGAGGTGTGTTTTAGGTCATTGTCCTGTTGATATATTAATGATAGTCCCACTAAGCGTAAACCAGATGGGATGGCGTATCGCTGCAGAATGCTGTGGTAACTATGCTGGTTAAGTGTGCCTTGAATTCTAAATAAATCACAGATAGTGTCATGAGCAAAGCACCATCACACCTCCTCCATGCTTCACGGTGGGAACCACACATGCGGAGATCATCCGTTCACCTACTCTGTGTTTCACAAAGACATGGCGGTTGGAACCAAAAATCTCACATTTGGACTCATCAGACCAAAGGACAAATTTCCAACGATCTAATGTCCATTGCTCATGTTTTTGGCCCCAAAAAGTATTTTCTTATTGGTGTCCTTTAGTAGTGGTTTCTTTGCAGCAATTAGACCAGGAAGGCCTGATTCAAGCAGTCTCCTCTGAACAGTTGATGTTGAGATGTCTGTTACTTGAACTCTGAAGCATTTATTTGGGCTGCAATTTCTGAGACTGGTAACTCTAATGAACTTATCCTCTGCAGCAGAGGTAACTCTGGGTCTTCCTTTCCTGTGGCAGTCTTAATGAGAGCCAGTTTCATTATAGCGCTTGATGATTTTTGTGACTGCAGTTGAAGAAACTTTAAAAGTTCTTAATGTTCCCTATTGACTGACCTTCATGTCTTTAAGTAATGATGGACTGTTGTTTCTCTTTGCTTATTTGAGCTGTTCTTGCCATAATATGGACTTGGTCTTTTACCAAATAGGGCTATCTTCTGTATACCAACCCTACCTTGTCACAACACAACTGATTGGCTCAAACGCAATAAGAAGGAAATACATGTTTTAACATGGCACACCTGTTAATGGAAATGCTTTCAAGGAATACCTCATGAAGCTGGTTGAGAGAATGCCAAGTGTGTGCGAAGCTGTCATCAAGGCAAAGGGTGGCTACTTTTGAAGAATCAAAAATATATTTGAGCTATGACTCTGGAGCAAAAGACAATACAGATCTCTGCTTTTGTCAGACAAGAGGCGCTACTATCACTGGTTTTAAAACTGGTACTATTTTGACTGGTTTCATTTCGTTCAAAACCCTGTGTTGCTTTACCATCCTATTAGGAGGGAAGATGATAGGTGATGGGGTGGGAAGTGGATTGGGAGGAAGGAGGGGTTTAGAAGGGGGTGTTGCTGTTACAGTGGTGTGATGTTCAGTGTTTGTTGTTCAGATCTTCTGTGGTTTCATTGTTTTCTATTAAAATATTTTTTCTAAATTGGTTTTGTGCTTTATCACCTCTTCCCTTCTCCAACCTCCCCTTCTCTATCCCTCTCTCCTCCCCTCTTCTTTAGCCCCTCGCCCACACCGTACTTTCTCCGCTATGCAATCTGGTTTCAGAGCTGGTCATGGGTGCACCTCAGCCACGCTCAAGGTCCTAAACAACATCATAACCGCCATCGATAAGAGACATTACTGTGCAGCCGTATTCACCGACCTGGCCAAGGCTTTCGACTCTGTCAATCACCACATTCTTATTGGCAGACTCGACAGCTTTGGTTTCTCAAATGATTGCCTCGCCTGGTTTACCAACTACTTCTCTGATAGAGTTCAGTGTGTCAAAACGGAGGGCCTGTTGTCCGGACCTCTGGCAGTCTTTATGGGGGTGCCACAGGGTTCAATCCTCGGGCCGACTCTTCTCTGTATACATCAATGATGTTGCTCTTGCTGCTGGTGATTCTCTGATACACCTCTACGCAGACGACACCATTCTGTATACTTCTGGCCCTTCTTTGGACACTGTGTTAACAACCCTCCAGGCGAGCTTCAATGCCATACAACTCTCCTCCCGTGGCCTCCAACTGCTCTTAAATGCAAGTAAAGCTAAATGCATGCTATTCAACCGATCACTGCCCGCACCTACTCGCCCGTCCAGCATCACTACTCTGGACGGCTCTGACTTAGAATACGTGGACAACTACAAATACCTAGGTGTCTGGTTAGACTGTGAACTCTTCTTCCAGACTCACATTAAGCATCTCCAATCCAAAATTAAATCTAGAATCGGCTTCCTATATCGCAACAAAGCATCCTTCACTCATGCTGCCAAACATACCCTCATAAAACTGACCATCTTACCGATCCTCGACTTCGGTGATGTCATCTATAAAATAGCATCCAACACTCTACTCAACAAACTGGATGCAGTCTATCACAATGCCATCCGTTTTTGTCACCAAAGCCCCATACACTACCCACTATTGTGACCAGTATGCTCTCGATGGTTGGCCCTCGCTTCATACTCGTCGCCAAACCCACTGGCTACAGGTTATCTACAAGTCTCTGCTAGGTAAAGCCCCGCCTTATCTCAGCTCACTGGTCACCATAGCAGCACCCACTCGTAGCACGCGCTCCAGCAGGTATATCTCACTGGTCACCCCCAAAACCAATTCTTCCTTTGGTCGCCTCTCCTTCCAGTTCTTTGCTGCCAATGACTGGAACGAACTGCAAAAATCTCTGAAGCTGGAAACACTTATCTCCCTCACTAGCTTTAAGCACCTGCTGTCAGAGCAGCTCACAGATTACTGCACCTGTACATAGACCATCTATAATTTAGCCCAAACAACTACCTCTTCCCCTACTGTATTTATTTTATTTATTTTGCTCCTTTGCACCCCATTATTTCTATTTCTACTTTGCACATTCATCCACTGCAAATCTACCATTCCAGTGTTTTACTTGCTATATTGTATTTTCCTCGCCACCATGGCCTTTTTTTTTTTTGCCTTTACCTCCCTTATCTCACCTCACTTGCTCACATTGTATATAGACTAATTTTTCTACTGTATTATTGACTGTATGTTTTGTTTATTCCATGTGTAACTGTGTTGTTGTATGTGTCAAATTGCTATGCTTTATCTTGTCCAGGTCACAGTTGCAAATGAGAACTTGTTCTCAACTAGCCTACCTGGTTAAATAAAGGTTAAATAAAAAAAATATTTAAAAAATATATCTCTCCTCACCTCTCCTCTTCGGTCTGGCCTCAATATGAGGCTATCTTCACTGTAAGCCTGCTACCTGTAAGAGTGAATGTGTAATTCAGACCCTGCCTGCAGGTAACTTTTACACTTCACTAGTGAAGAAGTGAGGTAAAGCACGGATGCAGTGATGCTTAACTACAGTAACTATACAGTCCTAATATGGTAATTTTAGAGGAAACTGGATTGAATGTTTCTCTGTAAGGCAAGGGAGACCCTCTATAGAGATAAATATAGTGAAATGGCTTGGACAGCCTCTTGCGGCCCAGGGCTAATGTCTCATCCTGGGCATGGCACTGTAGGAAAGTCCCAGGCTGCAAGTAGAGTGGAGGCCTCAGTGAAGTAACAACCTCTGCTGGTGAACATGTGAATACACTCAGCAGATCTTGCATAAAACCTTAGTGAATCATAATTTGACATTTGTGTACACACGCAATTCACACTTTTCAAAATTGTATGTTGCTGCTGTCAATAACAGAATTGAAAACAAATGTTTTTTAAAGAGCAATTCAAAGCCTTGGTTTTTTTTTTTTTTTTTTTTTTTACCTTTATTTAACTAGGCAAGTCAGTTAAGAACAAATTCTTATTTTCAATGACGGCCTAGGAACAGTGGGTTTACTGCCTGTTCAGGGGCAGAACGACAGATTTGTACCTTGTCAGCTCGGGGATTTGAACTTGCAACCTTCCGGTTACTAGTCCAATGCTCTAACCACTAGGCTACCCTGCCGCCCCGGTTCAGGAGATGGGAGATGGTGTAGTATTTTATTATTAGGAGCCCCATTAGCTACTGCTGAAACAGCAGCTACTCTTCCTGGTGTCCACACAAAACATGAAACATGACATAATACAGAAAAATAATGGACAGAACTACATACATTTAAAATAGGAATTCACGCTTTCATACCTTCCTGCTTTAGCTTATATAAAAGACCAATCAGGATCTTGTAGTGAAAAAGAGTTGAGCTACTTGTGTCCACTGGTGTGTTCCAGTATATTTACAGTGCTGGCTGCTGTTTGTGTGAGCAGTAATGTGTGTGTTAATGCTCTGATTATTAGTGTTGATGTTTTTTGGGTTTCAGACTTCAGATGTTCCTCACAGAGTCCGGCAGGAGGGTGTGGTCCAGGTGTGGTCGGGGCAGGGGCAGGTAGCGGTGCTGGTTCTGACGGGCCGCGGTACTTCAGTGTGATGTGGTGTAAGGCCAGTGGGAGGAAACACAAACGCTGGCAGGGAGACGCTGTCCTGGTGACACGAGGGCGCACTGCCACGCTTAAAGACATGGAGGGCAAGGACATCGGCAAGGGTGAGTGTGTGCACATTTTAGGTTTCCCCCAACACAGATTAAACATAGTCCTTGACTAAAAATCATGCTCAATGGAGAATTCAGATTTGAAAGTGGTTTTAGTCCAGAGGGCTACTCTGTGGCCAGGAGACCGGCCCTGAGAGGGTTATTTTCCGAGTGCATCGGAGTGTGATTCAGATTGTGTGTGTAGGTAGTGGCTATAAGGTATCAGAGCTGGCATCGCTGGGTGAAGGAGAGACCTTGATGATAGGAGCTAAACAGGTGGAGGTGATGGGACTCATATCAGAGCTGGACTACAATAAGGGCCGCTGTTTCCTTGACGTCCATGTGGAGAAGGAGGAGCCTAAGATATCAGCTCCTCCCCCCTCACGACGCCCAGCTTCTAAACCGTTCTGCCGTCCGACGCTATTGGGCGGAGAGACTGATAGGGGAGTGGCCAAGCCTCAGGAGGAGGGGCCCTGTAAACCACGCCATGACCCTCTAGCACCAGGTAAATACACAGACATACAGTACACTCTCTCTCTCTCATCACACACACACATGAAGTTACCCATTCTCACACACTTCAAACACACCACACACATCATCTCTCTAATGGTGTGTGTAGGAGCCATTGTCATGCCCCGGCCCTCAACCAATCACCAGTGGGCGTATAACAAGGCAGGCCTCCCACTGGTGGATGTTGTGGTTGACCCCTACTTGACCGCTCACCTCCGACCCCACCAGCGAGACGGCCTGCTGTTCCTCTACGAGTGTGTCATGGGGATGAGGTAATGGGAGATGAGGAATCATCTGATCACTACAAAATGTATGTTTTGTTCCACAAGGCTCTGTGCTGGGGCTGTTATTTATTTACTTTGATA
This sequence comes from Salvelinus fontinalis, assembly GCF_029448725.1. Lineage (NCBI taxonomy): Eukaryota > Metazoa > Chordata > Actinopteri > Salmoniformes > Salmonidae > Salvelinus > Salvelinus fontinalis. Next base: position 7,926,951 of record NC_074702.1, read on the forward strand.
GATTATGTGTGTGGGGTGTGTGTGTGTCAGGGCTACATGTAGGTACGGTGCTATCCTGGCAGATGAGATGGGTCTGGGTAAGACCCTCCAGAGCGTGGCTTTGACGTGGACGCTGCTAAAGCAGGGCCCATACGGCGGGAAGCCGGTTGCTAAGCTTGTGCTGGTGGTTGCCCCCGGCAGCCTGGTGCAGAACTGGGGGGCGGAGTTTAAGAAGTGGCTTGGCCGTGAGAGGATCAACGTCTACACTGTTAACCAGGTAGGGGTGTGTTTGATCAGTGTCTACACTGTTAACCAGGTCGGGGTGTGTTTGATCAGTGTCTACACTGTTTAACCAGGTAGGGGTGTGTTTGATCAGTGTCTACACTGTTTAACCAGGTAGGGGTGTGTTTGATCAGTGTCTACACTGTTTAACCAGGTAGGGGTGTGTTTGATCAGTGTCTACACTGTTTAACCAGGTAGGGGTGTGTTTGATCAGTGTCTACACTGTTAACCAGGTCGGGGTGTGTTTGATCAGTGTCTACACTGTTTAACCAGATAGGGGTGTGTTTGATCAGTGTCTACACTGTTTAACCAGGTAGGGGTGTGTTTGATCAGTGTCTACACTGTTTAACAAGGTAGGGGTGTGTTTGATCAGTGTCTACACTGTTAACCAGGTAGGGGTGTGTTTGATCAGTGTCTACACTGTTAACCAGGTCGGGGTGTGTTTGATCAGTGTCTACACTGTTAAACAGGTCGGGGTGTGTTTGATCAGTGTCTACACTGTTTAACCAGGTAGGGGTGTGTTTGATCAGTGTCTACACTGTTAACCAGGTCGGGGTGTGTTTGATCAGTGTCTACACTGTTTAACCAGGTAGGGGTGTGTTTGATCAGTGTCTACACTGTTAACCAGGTCGGGGTGTGTTTGATCAGTGTCTACACTGTTAACCAGGTCGGGGTGTGTTTGGAGGAAGAGGGGGAGTGTGTTTCCCTGTAGTGCTGATCCATATGGTGATGTGTGTTCCGTGTTGTTCATTAGGACCACAGGGTGGAGCTGTTTGCAGCGTCTCCTCTCCACAGTGTATTAGTGATCAGCTATGAGATGCTGCTACGCTCCCTGGAAGTGGTGAGTTGGTTCACAGCAGCTTATCTAACAGGGGTGGGAAGTACCAGTGTTACAACACTGTGGAATTACACCTCAACTCCTAAATGACACAGATTAGGAGTACGATGGATGATACACTCATGGGACATCATAAAGGTGTGTGTGTGTGTGTGTGTGTGTGTGTGTGTGTGTGTGTGTGTGTGTGTGTGTGTGTGTGTGTGTGTGTGTGTGTGTGTGTGTGTGTGTGTGTGTGTGTGTGTGTCTAGGTACAGAAGCTGGAGTTTGAGCTGGTGATCTGTGATGAGGGTCACAGGTTGAAGAACAGCAGCATCAAGACTTCCTCTGCCCTCAGTGGTCTCAGCTGTACACGCAGAGTTATTCTGACAGGTACACACACAGCCCTCTGTTTTATTGACCTTTTACTTTCTCCTAGTGTTTTCTGATATATTGTGTGTGCTCTACTGTAGGAACTCCTGTCCAGAATGACCTGCAGGAGTTCTATGCCATCATAGAGTTTGTGAACCCGGGCATTCTGGGGTCGTCTGCTGCCTACAGGAAGGTGTACGAGGAGCCAATCCTCCGCTCCCGACAGCCCATCTGCACTGAGGTACATTACACATCTACACTCTCTGTCTCTATACCTCTACACTATCTCTCTATTGTACGCTCACAACAGCCCTCCTGCACTGAGGTACTGTCCCCATCTCTGTCTCTATACCTCTACACTATCTCTCTATTGTACGCTCACAACAGCCCTCCTGCACTGAGGTACTGTCCCATCTCTATCTCTATACCTCTACACTATCTCTCTATTGTACTCTCACAACAGCCCTCCTGCACTGAGGTACTGTCCCCATCTCTATCTCTATACCTCTACACTATCTCTCTATTGTACTCTCACAACAGCCCTCCTGCACTGAGATACTGTCCCCATCTCTATCTCTGTCTCTATACCTCTACACGATCTCTCTATTGTACGCTCACAACAGCCCTCATGCACTGAGGTACTGTCCCCATCTCTGTCTCTATACCTCTACACTATCTCTCTATTGTACTCTCACAACAGCCCTCCTGCACTGAGGTACTGTCCCCATCTCTATCTCTATACCTCTACACTATCTCTCTATTGTACGCTCACAACAGCCCTCCTGCACTGAGGTACTGTCCCCATCTCTATCTCTATACCTCTACACTATCTCTCTATTGTACTCTCACAACAGCCCTCCTGCACTGAGGTACTGTCCCCATCTCTATCTCTGTCTCTATACCTCTACACTATCTCTCTATTGTACGCTCACAACAGCCCTCATGCACTGAGGTACTGTCCCCATCTCTGTCTCTATACCTCTACACTATCTCTCTATTGTACTCTCCCAACAGCCCTCCTGCACTGAGGTACTGTCCCCATCTCTATCTCTGTCTCTATACCTCTACACTATCTCTCTATTGTACTCTCACAACAGCCCTCCTGCACTGAGGTACTGTCCCCATCTCTATCTCTGTCTCTATACCTCTACACTATCTCTCTATTGTACTCTCACAACAGCCCTCCTGCACTGAGGTACTGTCCCCATCTCTATCTCTATACCTCTACACTATCTCTCTATTGTACGCTCACAACAGCCCTCATGCACTGAGGTACTGTCCCCATCTCTGTCTCTATACCTCTACACTATCTCTCTATTGTACTCTCACAACAGCCCTCCTGCACTGAGGTACTGTCCCCATCTCTGTCTCTATACCTCTACACTATCTCTCTATTGTACTCTCACAACAGCCCTCCTGCACTGAGGTACTGTCCCCATCTCTGTCTCTATACCTCTACACTATCTCTCTATTGTACTCTCACAACAGCCCTCCTGCACTGAGGTACTGTCCCCATCTCTGTCTCTATACCTCTACACTATCTCTCTATTGTACTCTCACAACAGCCCTCCTGCACTGAGGTACTGTCCCCATCTCTGTCTCTATACCTCTATACTATCTCTCTATTGTACTCTCACAACAGCCCTCCTGCACTGAGGTACTGTCCCCATCTCTATCTCTGTCTCTATACCTTTACACTATCTCTCTATTGTACGCTCACAACAGCCCTCCTGCACTGAGGTACTGTCCCCATCTCTATCTCTGTCTCTATACCTCTACACGATCTCTCTATTGTACGCTCACAACAGCCCTCATGCACTGAGGTACTGTCCCCATCTCTGTCTCTATACCTCTACACTATCTCTCTATTGTATTCTCACAACAGCCCTCCTGCACTGAGGTACTGTCCCCATCTCTGTCTCTATACCTCTACACTATCTCTCTATTGTACTCTCACAACACCCCTCCTGCACTGAGGTACTGTCCCCATTTCTGTCTCTATACCTCTACACTATCTCTCTATTGTACTCTCACAACAGCCCTCCTGCACTGAGGTACTGTCCCCATCTCTGTCTCTATACCTCTACACTATCTCTCTATTGTACTCTCACAACAGCCCTCCTGCACTGAGGTACTGTCCCCATCTCTATCTCTGTCTCTATACCTCTACACTATCTCTCTATTGTACTCTCACAACAGCCCTCCTGCACTGAGGTACTGTCCCCATCTCTATCTCTGTCTCTATACCTCTACACTATCTCTCTATTGTACTCTCACAACACCCCTCCTGCACTGAGGTACTGTCCCCATTTCTGTCTCTATACCTCTACACTATCTCTCTATTGTACTCTCACAACAGCCCTCCTGCACTGAGGTACTGTCCCCATCTCTGTCTCTATACCTCTACACTATCTCTCTATTGTACTCTCACAACAGCCCTCCTGCACTGAGGTACTGTCCCCATCTCTGTCTCTATACCTCTACACTATCTCTCTATTGTACTCTCACAACAGCCCTCCTGCACTGAGGTACTGTCCCCATCTCTTTCTCTCCCTTCATTCCTTCTCTATATCTCTCCCTGTAGGAGGAGAGAGTTTTGGGGGAGGAGCGAGCGGCTGAGCTCTCTCGTCTGACTGGTCTGTTTATTCTGAGGCGGACCCAAGAGATCATCAACCGCTACCTGCCACCTCGTCATGATTGGACAGTGTTCTGTAGCCCCTCCCCCTTGCAGCAGGAGCTGTACCAGGCTCTTCTCTCGCACCGTGTCATCCGAGCCTGTCTACAGGGGTCAACACAGACTCACACACACCTCGCCTGCATCACCGCCCTGAAAAAGCTCTGCAACCACCCAGGACTGCTCTTCTCCACTGTACAGGTATGACACATAAAGACACGATGAAGATGAAGATGATGATGATGATGATGATGATAATGGGGATGATTGTGTGTGTGTTCCAGGAGCATTCTGATGGCGGCTTAGCAGAGGGTTCTCTGTATGAAGGGCTAAGAGGTGTCTTTCCAGAGTCTTACTCTTCTGGGGGCTTCAGTACAGCTGATTCAGGGAAACTACTGGTCCTGTCTGACCTACTGACCACTATTCGTCACCTCAGCCCTACTGACAGGTAGGTGTGCGTGTGTGTCTGTGCGTGTGTGTCTGTGCGTGTGTGTCTGTGTGTGCGTGTGTGTTAGTATGAAGTGTGTCAAGGGATCCGGGCACACTGGCATTGGTTTGTTGACACCATACGGATCCTATTAAATTACTAGATGGGCTGTCATAAACCCTCCAAGTTCCAGAATGGGGTGAAAATGGCAGCCATATTGGCCAGGGAGAAATCCAAACCTGTCTAATTGGAATGAATGGCAGTAGAGGCAGAATCCAGATGTTTCTTATAGAGGAAAATAAAAGCAAAGCATGTGATATGAGAAATCGTGTAATAGAATTATTGTCAACCTAAAATATTGTCATATTATTATCAATAAAATGTATATAGATTTTATACACATTTTCTTTAGAAATAGCCTTTGAAATATATGTAAACAGACCATAAATGTCAACAATGTCAACATTGTTGGAAAGCTGTGAGTTCTATGATACAGTATCAGTAGTTGTTCCAGTTACAACTTGTCTCAGTCCTATCTGATTCACTGTGTCGTTTCAATGGAATGTTGGCAGTTCATTAGAAACATTTATAGAATCATTCCTCTAAAACTGGCTGGCTAACAAACACAGTGCAGATCAATTCTTCAAATGCATTACTTTATACAATATCATATCACAGCACTGGCTAACCATGGCTGTCCAACTCCCTGACCAACATGGCTGACCTTTAGACCATCATAAGAAGGTTCATGTCCAGTCTAGTATTCTAATTCTATGGTTGACACACTCATACTCTGGCACATAACTGTGAGATGATCTTGACCATCTTGATCGTGTGTGTGCGTGTGTGTGTGTGTGTACAGGGTGGTGTTGGTGTCCAACTACACTCAGACGTTAGACCTACTCCAGGACCTGTGTGTCCACCTGGACTACACCTACTGTCGCCTGGACGGCAACACCCCCACCATCCAGAGGCAGCGATTGGTGGACAACTTCAACAGCCCTCACTCCGCCCACTTCCTTTTCCTCCTGAGTTCTAAAGCCGGAGGGGTGGGGCTTAACCTGATCGGCGCCTCCCATCTGGTCCTATACGACATCGACTGGAACCCTGCCAACGATATACAGGTACACACACACTCACACACACACTCTCACTCACCACCATTAGTGTATGTTTCGTTCACATCTGAAACACATATGTACACGTTACTGGTCAGTCAGTACCTGCTATGCTCTTGGAGGAGTGAGGATGAGGAAGAGGCCTTCCTCCTAATGTGATAGTTGGGCTGATGTGTGTGTCTGCCTGTGTGTCTATACCTTTCCAGGCAATGGCACGAGTGTGGAGAGACGGACAGAAGAAGACTGTTCACATCTACCGCCTGCTCACTGCAGGTACCATAGAGGAGCGTATCTTCCAGAGGCAGGTGTCCAAACAGGGGCTTTCTGGGACAGTGGTGGACTTGGGGAAAGGGGCGGAGCACACCAGCTTCTCCTCCAATGAGCTGCGAGATCTCTTCAGCCTGACGGACACACCCTGTCTCACTCACGACCTGCTAGACTGCAGCTGCAGTATGGACGGATCAGCCCCGGGTAATATATATATATAAAATCACACCCGTTGTCTGCTCGTGTTTTTATTTAATGTGTTTCTTGTGTGTATTATAGAAGAAGGAGAGGATGAGGCGCCTGTGTCTGATAGGCCGTGCCAGCTGGGTCGTCAAGGTGACCGTGGTGGGGCGGGGCAGAAGCATCTGAGCATGTCAGAGCTGATGCAGTGGAGACACTTCGCAGGGGACACGCACACCTTCAGAGATGCTTACCTGGACCACGCACGAAACCACATCTCCTTCGCCTTCCAGTCCACCATCTCACACACCACTCAGTAACACACACACACAACACACACACACACACAGAGGCTTTACACAAATGACCTCATGCAGAGACCTTAAGATGTGTTCCTTTCTGAGAAATATTGGACTATGTTATTCTTTCTTTATATTCTCTACTGTTTTTACAGTTTGATCGAAGAGAAAGTGTAAATTATGGAATAAACTGCTAAGTTATACTGCGTATTCCTTCTGTCTTTTTTCTGTTGCAGAAATAACAAGATGAATCAAACACTGAAGATGAATCATACACTGCAGATGAATCATACACTGCAGATGAATCATACACTGCAGATGAATCATACACTGCAGATGAATCATACACTAGATGAATCATACACTGCAGATGAATCAAACACTGAAGATGAATCATACACTGCAGATCAAATCAAATGTTATTTGTGACATGCGTCAAAAACAACAGGTGTAGACCTGACCGTGAAATGCTTACTTACATGAATCAAACGCTGCAAATTAATCTAATCAAATTGTATTGGTCACATACACATGTTTAGCAGATGTTATTGCAGGTGTAGTGAAATGCTTGTGTTCCTAGCTCCAACAGTGCAGTAGTATCTAAACACTGCAAATGTATCAAATACTGCAGATGATCTAAACACTCTCCATTAGAACCTGGGTTTGACTTTTAGGGATGGAGAGGTGGAAATTACTTCTGGATTGAGAGGAATCCAGCTGAATGAGTGTGTCCATGTCAACTGTTTCATTCTTGGCAAAGTGTGTGTTTCCACTGTCTTCAACTGTTTCATAAAGGTTTATATTATCTGAGTTATAGTCCAGGACCACACACACAGCAAGGCTGGCATGAAGGGAATGTGTACACACACCACCACCCTGGGAGAGCCAGCCTCAGTACTGTAGTTACTACTGGTAGAGATGGAGAGCCTCAGTACTGTAGTTACTACTGGTAGAGATGGAGAGCCTCAGTACTGTAGTTACTACTGGTAGAGATAGAGAGCCTCAGTACTGTAGTTACTACTGGTAGAGATAGAGAGCCTCAGTACTGTAGTTACTACTGGTAGAGATGGAGAGCCTCAGTACTGTAGTTACTACTGGTAGAGATGGAGCCTCAGTACTGTAGTTACTACTGGTAGAGATAGAGCCTCAGTACTGTAGTTACTACTGGTAGAGATGGAGAGCCTCAGTACTGTAGTTACTACTGGTAGAGATGGAGCCTCAGTACTGTAGTTACTACTGGTAGAGATGGAGAGCCTCAGTACTGTAGTTACTACTGGTAGAGATGGAGAGCCTCAGTACTGTAGTTACTACTGGTAGAGATGGAGAGCCTCAGTACTGTTACAACTGGTAGAGATGGAGAGCCTCAGTACTGTAGTTACTACTGGTAGAGATGGAGAGCCTCAGTACTGTAGTTACTACTGGTGGAGATGGAGCCTCAGTACTATTACTACTGGTATAGATGGAGAGCCTCAGTACTGTAGTTACTACTGGTATAGATGGAGAGCCTCAGTACTGTAGTTACTACTGGTAGAGATGGAGAGCCTCAGTACTGTAGTTACTACTGGTAGAGATAGAGAGCCTCAGTACTGTAGTTACTACTGGTAGAGATAGAGAGCCTCAGTACTGTAGTTACTACTGGTAGAGATGGAGAGCCTCAGTACTGTAGTTACTACTGGTAGAGATGGAGCCTCAGTACTGTAGTTACTACTGGTAGAGATAGAGCCTCAGTACTGTAGTTACTACTGGTAGAGATGGAGAGCCTCAGTACTGTAGTTACTACTGGTAGAGATGGAGCCTCAGTACTGTAGTTACTACTGGTAGAGATGGAGAGCCTCAGTACTGTAGTTACTACTGGTAGAGATGGAGAGCCTCAGCACTGTAGTTACTACTGGTAGAGATGGAGCCTCAGTACTGTAGTTACTACTGGTAGAGATGGAGAGCCTCAGGACTGTAGTTACTACTGGTAGAGATGGAGCCTCAGTACTGTAGTTACTACTGGTAGAGACGGAGAGCCTCAGTACTGTAGTTACTACTGGTAGAGATGGAGAGCCTCAGTACTGTAGTTACTACTGGTAGAGTTGGAGAACCTCAGTACTGTAGTTACTACTGGTAGAGTTGGAGAACCTCAGTACTGTAGTTACTACTGGTAGAGATGGAGCCTCAGTACTGTAGTTACTACTGGTAGAGATGGAGAGCCTCAGTACTGTAGTTACTACTGGTAGAGTTGGAGAACCTCAGTACTGTAGTTACTACTGGTAGAGATGGAGCCTCAGTACTGTAGTTACTACTGGTAGAGATGGAGCCTCAGTACTGTAGTTACTACTGGTAGAGATGGAGAGCCTCAGTACTGTAGTTACTACTGGTATAGATGGAGCCTCAGTACTGTAGTTACTACTGGTAGAGATGGAGCCTCAGTACTGTAGTTACTACTGGTATAGATGGAGCCTCAGTACTGTAGTTACTACTGGTAGAGATGGAGCCTCAGTACTGTAGTTACTACTGGTAGAGATGGAGAGCCTCAGTACTGTAGTTACTACTGGTAGAGATGGAGAGCCTCAGTACTATTACTACTGGTAGAGATGGAGAGCCTCAGTACTATTACTACTGGTAGAGATGGAGAGCCTCAGTACTATTACTACTGGTAGAGATGGAGAGCCTCAGTACTATTACTACTGGTAGAGATGGAGAGCCTCAGTACTATTACTACTGGTAGAGATGGAGAGCCTCAGTACTGTAGTTACTACTGGTAGAGATGGAGCCTCAGTACTGTAGTTACTACTGGTAGAGATGGAGAGCCTCAGTACTGTAGTTACTACTGGTAGAGATGGAGAGCCTCAGTACTGTAGTTACTACTGGTAGAGATGGAGAGCCTCAGTACTGTAGTTACTACTGGTAGAGATGGAGCCTCAGTACTGTAGTTACTACTGGTAGAGATGGAGAGCCTCAGTACTGTAGTTACTACTCGTAGAGATGGAGCCTCAGTACTGTAGTTACTACTGGTAGAGATGGAGCCTCAGTACTGTAGTTACTACTGGTAGAGATGGAGAGCCTCAGTACTGTAGTTACTACTGGTAGAGATGGAGCCTCAGTACTGTAGTTACTACTGGTAGAGATGGAGAGACGCAGTACTGTAGTTACTACTGGTAGAGATGGAGAGCCTCAGTACTGTAGTTACTACTGGTAGAGATGGAGCCTCAGTACTGTAGTTACTACTGGTAGAGATGGAGAGCCTCAGTACTGTAGTTACTACTGGTATAGATGGAGCCTCAGTACTGTAGTTACTACTGGTAGAGATGGAGCCTCAGTACTGTAGTTACTACTGGTATAGATGGAGCCTCAGTACTGTAGTTACTACTGGTAGAGATGGAGCCTCAGTACTGTAGTTACTACTGGTAGAGATGGAGAGCCTCAGTACTGTAGTTACTACTGGTAGAGATGGAGAGCCTCAGTACTATTACTACTGGTAGAGATGGAGAGCCTCAGTACTATTACTACTGGTAGAGATGGAGAGCCTCAGTACTATTACTACTGGTAGAGATGGAGAGCCTCAGTACTATTACTACTGGTAGAGATGGAGAGCCTCAGTACTGTAGTTACTACTGGTAGAGATGGAGCCTCAGTACTGTAGTTACTACTGGTAGAGATGGAGAGCCTCAGTACTGTAGTTACTACTGGTAGAGATGGAGAGCCTCAGTACTGTAGTTACTACTGGTAGAGATGGAGAGCCTCAGTACTGTAGTTACTACTGGTAGAGATGGAGCCTCAGTACTGTAGTTACTACTGGTAGAGATGGAGAGCCTCAGTACTGTAGTTACTACTCGTAGAGATGGAGCCTCAGTACTGTAGTTACTACTGGTAGAGATGGAGCCTCAGTACTGTAGTTACTACTGGTAGAGATGGAGAGCCTCAGTACTGTAGTTACTACTGGTAGAGATGGAGCCTCAGTACTGTAGTTACTACTGGTAGAGATGGAGAGACGCAGTACTGTAGTTACTACTGGTAGAGATGGAGAGCCTCAGTACTGTTACAACTGGTAGAGATGGAGAGCCTCAGTACTGTAGTTACTACTGGTAGAGATGGAGAGACTCAGTGATGTAGTTACTACTGGTAGAGTTGGAGAACCTCAGTACTGTAGTTACTACTGGTAGAGATGGAGAGCCTCAGTACTGTAGTTACTACTGGTAGAGATGGAGAGCCTCAGTACTGTAGTTACTACTGGTGTAGAGATGGAGAGCCTCAGTACTGTAGTTACTACTGGTAGAGATGGAGAGCCTCAGTACTGTAGTTACTACTGGTAGAGATGGAGAGCCTCAGTACTGTAGTTACTACTGGTAGAGATGGAGAGCCTCAGTACTATTACTACTGGTAGAGATGGAGAGCCTCAGTACTGTAGTTACTACTGGTAGAGATGGAGAGCCTCAGTACTGTAGTTACTACTGGTATAGATGGAGCCTCAGTACTGTAGTTACTACTGGTAGAGATGGAGAGCCTCAGTACTATTACTACTGGTAGAGATGGAGAGCCTCAGTACTGTTACAACTGGTAGAGATGGAGAGACTCAGTACTGTAGTTACTACTGGTATAGATGGAGAGCCTCAGTACTGTAGTTACTACTGGTAGAGATGGAGAGCCTCAGTACTGTAGTTACCACTGGTAGAGATGGAGAGCCTCAGTACTGTAGTTACTACTGGTAGAGATGGAGAGCCTCAGTACTGTAGTTACTACTGGTAGAGATGGAGAGCCTCAGTACTGTAGTTACTACTGGTATAGATGGAGAGCCTCAGTACTGTAGTTACTACTGGTAGAGATGGAGAGCCTCAGTACTGTAGTTACTACTGGTAGAGATGGAGAGCCTCAGTACTGTAGTTACTACTGGTAGAGATGGAGAGCCTCAGTACTGTAGTTACTACTGGTAGAGATGGAGAGCCTCAGTACTGTAGTTACTACTGGTAGAGATAGAGAGCCTCAGTACTGTAGTTACTACTGGTAGAGATGGAGAGCCTCAGTACTGTAGTTACTACTGGTAGAGATGGAGAGCCTAAGTACTGTAGTTACTACTGGTAGAGATGGAGCCTCAGTACTGTAGTTACTACTGGTAGAGATGGAGAGCCTCAGTACTATTACTACTGGTAGAGATGGAGAGCCTCAGTACTATTACTACTGGTAGAGATGGAGAGCCTCAGTGCTGTAGTTACTACTGGTAGAGATGGAGAGCCTCAGTACTGTTACAACTGGTAGAGATGGAGAGACTCAGTACTGTAGTTACCACTGGTAGAGATGGAGAGCCTCAGTACTGTAGTTACTACTGGTAGAGATGGAGCCTCAGTACTGTAGTTACTACTGGTAGAGATGGAGCCTCAGTACTGTAGTTACTACTGATAGAGATGGAGAGCCTCGGTACTGTAGTTACTACTGGTAGAGATGGAGAGACTCAGTACTGTAGTTACTACTGGTAGAGATGGAGAGCCTCAGTACTGTAGTTACTACTGGTAGAGATGGAGAGCCTCAGTACTGTAGTTACTACTGGTAGAGATGGAGAGCCTCAGTACTGTAGTTACTACTGGTAGAGATGGAGAACCTCAGTACTTTAGTTACTACTGGTAGAGATGGAGAACCTCAGTACTGTAGTTACTACTGGTAGAGATGGAGCCTCAGTACTGTAGTTACTACTGGTAGAGATGGAGAGCCTCAGTACTGTAGTTACTACTGGTAGAGATGGAGAGCCTCAGTACTGTAGTTACTACTGGTATAGATGGAGCCTCAGTACTGTAGTTACTACTGGTAGAGATGGAGAGCCTCAGTACTATTACTACTGGTAGAGATGGAGAGCCTCAGTACTGTTACAACTGGTAGAGATGGAGAGACTCAGTACTGTAGTTACTACTGGTATAGATGGAGAGCCTCAGTACTGTAGTTACTACTGGTAGAGATGGAGAGCCTCAGTACTGTAGTTACCACTGGTAGAGATGGAGAGCCTCAGTACTGTAGTTACTACTGGTAGAGATGGAGAGCCTCAGTACTGTAGTTACTACTGGTAGAGATGGAGAGCCTCAGTACTGTAGTTACAACTGGTATAGATGGAGAGCCTCAGTACTGTAGTTACTACTGGTAGAGATGGAGAGCCTCAGTACTGTAGTTACTACTGGTAGAGATGGAGAGCCTCAGTACTGTAGTTACTACTGGTAGAGATGGAGAGCCTCAGTACTGTAGTTACTACTGGTAGAGATGGAGAGCCTCAGTACTGTAGTTACTACTGGTAGAGATAGAGAGCCTCAGTACTGTAGTTACTACTGGTAGAGATGGAGAGCCTCAGTACTGTAGTTACTACTGGTAGAGATGGAGAGCCTAAGTACTGTAGTTACTACTGGTAGAGATGGAGCCTCAGTACTGTAGTTACTACTGGTAGAGATGGAGAGCCTCAGTACTATTACTACTGGTAGAGATGGAGAGCCTCAGTACTATTACTACTGGTAGAGATGGAGAGCCTCAGTGCTGTAGTTACTACTGGTAGAGATGGAGAGCCTCAGTACTGTTACAACTGGTAGAGATGGAGAGACTCAGTACTGTAGTTACCACTGGTAGAGATGGAGAGCCTCAGTACTGTAGTTACTACTGGTAGAGATGGAGAGCCTCAGTACTGTAGTTACTACTGGTAGAGATGGAACCTCAGTACTGTAGTTACTACTGATAGAGATGGAGAGCCTCGGTACTGTAGTTACTACTGGTAGAGATGGAGAGACTCAGTACTGTAGTTACTACTGGTAGAGATGGAGAGCCTCAGTACTGTAGTTACTACTGGTAGAGATGGAGAGCCTCAGTACTGTAGTTACTACTGGTAGAGATGGAGAGCCTCAGTACTGTAGTTACTACTGGTAGAGATGGAGAACCTCAGTACTTTAGTTACTACTGGTAGAGATGGAGAACCTCAGTACTGTAGTTACTACTGGTAGAGATGGAGCCTCAGTACTGTAGTTACTACTGGTAGAGATGGAGAGCCTCAGTACTGTAGTTACTACTGGTAGAGATGGAGCCTCAGTACTGTAGTTACTACTGGTAGAGATGGAGAGCCTCAGTACTGTAGTTACTACTGGTAGAGATGGAGCCTCAGTACTGTAGTTACTACTGGTAGAGATGGAGAGCCTCAGTACTGTAGTTACTACTGGTAGAGATGGAGAGCCTCAGTACTATTACTACTGGTAGAGATGGAGAGCCTCAGTGCTGTAGTTACTACTGGTAGAGATGGAGAGCCTCAGTACTGTTACAACTGGTAGAGATGGAGAGACTCAGTACTGTAGTTACCACTGGTAGAGATGGAGAGCCTCAGTACTGTAGTTACTACTGGTAGAGATGGAGAGCCTCAGTACTGTAGTTACTACTGGTATAGATGGAGCCTCAGTACTGTAGTTACTACTGGTAGAGATGGAGAGCCTCAGTACTATTACTACTGGTAGAGATGGAGAGCCTCAGTACTGTTACAACTGGTAGAGATGGAGAGACTCAGTACTGTAGTTACTACTGGTATAGATGGAGAGCCTCAGTACTGTAGTTACTACTGGTAGAGATGGAGAGCCTCAGTACTGTAGTTACCACTGGTAGAGATGGAGAGCCTCAGTACTGTAGTTACTACTGGTAGAGATGGAGAGCCTCAGTACTGTAGTTACTACTGGTAGAGATGGAGAGCCTCAGTACTGTAGTTACAACTGGTATAGATGGAGAGCCTCAGTACTGTAGTTACTACTGGTAGAGATTGAGAGCCTCAGTACTGTAGTGACTACTGGTAGAGATGGAGAGCCTCAGTACTGTAGTTACTACTGGTAGAGATGGAGAGCCTCAGTACTGTAGTTACTACTGGTAGAGATGGAGAGCCTCAGTACTGTAGTTACTACTGGTAGAGATAGAGAGCCTCAGTACTGTAGTTACTACTGGTAGAGATGGAGAGCCTCAGTACTGTAGTTACTACTGGTAGAGATGGAGAGCCTAAGTACTGTAGTTACTACTGGTAGAGATGGAGCCTCAGTACTGTAGTTACTACTGGTAGAGATGGAGAGCCTCAGTACTATTACTACTGGTAGAGATGGAGAGCCTCAGTACTATTACTACTGGTAGAGATGGAGAGCCTCAGTGCTGTAGTTACTACTGGTAGAGATGGAGAGCCTCAGTACTGTTACAACTGGTAGAGATGGAGAGACTCAGTACTGTAGTTACCACTGGTAGAGATGGAGAGCCTTAGTACTGTAGTTACTACTGGTAGAGATGGAGAGCCTCAGTACTGTAGTTACTACTGGTAGAGATGGAGCCTCAGTACTGTAGTTACTACTGATAGAGATGGAGAGCCTCGGTACTGTAGTTACTACTGGTAGAGATGGAGAGACTCAGTACTGTAGTTACTACTGGTAGAGATGGAGAGCCTCAGTACTGTAGTTACTACTGGTAGAGATGGAGAGCCTCAGTACTGTAGTTACTACTGGTAGAGATGGAGAGCCTCAGTACTGTAGTTACTACTGGTAGAGATGGAGAACCTCAGTACTTTAGTTACTACTGGTAGAGATGGAGAACCTCAGTACTGTAGTTACTACTGGTAGAGATGGAGCCTCAGTACTGTAGTTACTACTGGTAGAGATGGAGAGCCTCAGTACTGTAGTTACTACTGGTAGAGATGGAGCCTCAGTACTGTAGTTACTACTGGTAGAGATGGAGAGCCTCAGTACTGTAGTTACTACTGGTAGAGATGGAGCCTCAGTACTGTAGTTACTACTGGTAGAGATGGAGAGCCTCAGTACTGTAGTTACTACTGGTAGAGATGGAGAGCCTCAGTACTATTACTACTGGTAGAGATGGAGAGCCTCAGTGCTGTAGTTACTACTGGTAGAGATGGAGAGCCTCAGTACTGTTACAACTGGTAGAGATGGAGAGACTCAGTACTGTAGTTACCACTGGTAGAGATGGAGAGCCTCAGTACTGTAGTTACTACTGGTAGAGATGGAGAGCCTCAGTACTGTAGTTACTACTGGTAGAGATGGAGCCTCAGTACTGTAGTTACTACTGATAGAGATGGAGAGCCTCGGTACTGTAGTTACTACTGGTAGAGATGGAGAGACTCAGTACTGTAGTTACTACTGGTAGAGATGGAGAGCCTCAGTACTGTAGTTACTACTGGTAGAGATGGAGAGCCTCAGTACTGTAGTTACTACTGGTAGAGATGGAGAGCCTCAGTACTGTAGTTACTACTGGTAGAGATGGAGAACCTCAGTACTTTAGTTACTACTGGTAGAGATGGAGAACCTCAGTACTGTAGTTACTACTGGTAGAGATGGAGCCTCAGTACTGTAGTTACTACTGGTAGAGATGGAGAGCCTCAGTACTGTAGTTACTACTGGTAGAGATGGAGCCTCACTACTGTAGTTACTACTGGTAGAGATGGAGAGCCTCAGTACTGTAGTTACTACTGGTAGAGATGGAGCCTCAGTACTGTAGTTACTACTGGTAGAGATGGAGAGCCTCAGTACTGTAGTTACTACTGGTAGAGATGGAGAGCCTCAGTACTGTAGTTACTACTGGTAGAGATGGAGAGCCTCAGTACTGTAGTTACTACTGGTAGAGATGGAAAGCCTCAGTACTGTAGTTACTACTGGTAGAGATGGAGAGCCTCAGTACTGTAGTTACTACTGGTAGAGATGGAGCCTCAGTACTGTAGTTACTACTGGTAGAGATGGAGCCTCAGTACTGTAGTTACTACTGGTAGAGATGGAGAGCCTCAGTACTGTAGTTACTACTGGTAGAGATGGAGCCTCAGTACTGTAGTTACTACTGGTAGAGATGGAGCCTCAGGACTGTAGTTACTACTGGTAGAGATGGAGCCTCAGTACTGTAGTTACTACTGGTAGAGATGGAGCCTCAGTACTGTAGTTACCACTGGTAGAGATGGAGCCTCAGTACTGTAGTTACTACTGGTAGAGATGGAGAGCCTCAGTATTGTAGTTACTACTGGTAGAGATGGAGAGACTCAGTGCTGTAGTTACTACTGGTAGAGATGGAGAGCCTCAGTACTGTTACAACTGGTAGAGATGGAGAGCCTCAGTACTGTAGTTACTACTGATAGAGATGGAGCCTCAGTACTGTAGTTACTACTGGTAGAGATGGAGCCTCAGTACTGTAGTTACTACTGGTGGAGATGGAGCCTCAGTACTGTAGTTACTACTGGTAGAGATGGAGAGCCTCAGTACTGTAGTTACTACTGGTAGAGATGGAGAGCCTCAGTACTGTAGTTACTACTGGTAGAGATGGAGAGCCTCAGTACTGTAGTTACTACTGGTAGAGATGGAGAGCCTCAGTACTGTAGTTACTACTGGTAGAGATGGAGAGACTCAGTACTGTAGTTACTACTGGTAGAGATGGAGAGCCTCAGTGCTGTAGTTACTACTGGTAGAGATGGAGAGCCTCAGTACTGTTACAACTGGTAGAGATGGAGAGCCTCAGTACTGTAGTTACTACTGGTAGAGATGGAGCCTCAGTACTGTAGTTACTACTGATAGAGATGGAGAGCCTCAGTACTGTAGTTACTACTGGTAGAGATGGAGAGCCTCAGTACTGTAGTTACTACTGGTAGAGATGGAGAGCCTCAGTACTGCAGTTACTACTGGTAGAGATGGAGAGCCTCAGTACTGTAGTTACTACTGGTAGAGATGGAGAACCTCAGTACTGTAGTTACTACTGGTAGAGATGGAGAACCTCAGTACTGTAGTTACTACTGGTAGAGATGGAGCCTCAGTACTGTAGTTACTACTGGTAGAGATGGAGAGCCTCAGTACTGTAGTTACTACTGGTAGAGATGGAGCCTCAGTACTGTAGTTACTACTGGTAGAGATGGAGCCTCAGTACTGTAGTTACTACTGATAGAGATGGAGAGCCTCGGTACTGTAGTTACTACTGGTAGAGATGGAGAGACTCAGTACTGTAGTTACTACTGGTAGAGATGGAGAGCCTCAGTACTGTAGTTACTACTGGTAGAGATGGAGAGCCTCAGTACTGTAGTTACTACTGGTAGAGATGGAGAGCCTCAGTACTGTAGTTACTACTGGTAGAGATGGAGAACCTCAGTACTTTAGTTACTTTTGGTAGAGATGGAGAACCTCAGTACTGTAGTTACTACTGGTAGAGATGGAGAGCCTCAGTACTGTAGTTACTACTGGTAGAGATGGAGAGCCTCAGTACTGTAGTTACTACTGGTATAGATGGAGCCTCAGTACTGTAGTTACTACTGGTAGAGATGGAGAGCCTCAGTACTATTACTACTGGTAGAGATGGAGAGCCTCAGTACTGTTACAACTGGTAGAGATGGAGAGACTCAGTACTGTAGTTACTACTGGTAGAGATGGAGCCTCAGTACTGTAGTTACTACTGGTAGAGATGGAGAGCCTCAGTACTGTAGTTACTACTGGTAGAGATGGAGAGCCTCAGTACTGTAGTTACTACTGGTAGAGATGGAGAGCCTCAGTACTGTAGTTACTACTGGTAGAGATGGAGAGCCTCAGTACTGTAGTTACTACTGGTAGAGATGGAGAGCCTCAGTACTGTAGTTACTACTGGTAGAGATAGAGAGCCTCAGTACTGTAGTTACTACTGGTAGAGATGGAGAGCCTAAGTACTGTAGTTACTACTGGTAGAGATGGAGCCTCAGTACTGTAGTTACTACTGGTAGAGATGGAGAGCCTCAGTACTATTACTACTGGTAGAGATGGAGAGCCTCGGTACTATTACTATTGGTAGAGATGGAGAGCCTCAGTGCTGTAGTTACTACTGGTAGAGATGGAGAGCCTCAGTACTGTTACAACTGGTAGAGATGGAGAGACTCAGTACTGTAGTTACCACTGGTAGAGATGGAGAGCCTCAGTACTGTAGTTACTACTGGTAGAGATGGAGAGCCTCAGTACTGTAGTTACTACTGGTAGAGATGGAGCCTCAGTACTGTAGTTACTACTGATAGAGATGGAGAGCCTCGGTACTGTAGTTACTACTGGTAGAGATGGAGAGACTCAGTACTGTAGTTACTACTGGTAGAGATGGAGAGCCTCAGTACTGTAGTTACTACTGGTAGAGATGGAGAGCCTCAGTACTGTAGTTACTACTGGTAGAGATGGAGAGCCTCAGTACTGTAGTTACTACTGGTAGAGATGGAGAACCTCAGTACTTTAGTTACTACTGGTAGAGATGGAGAACCTCAGTACTGTAGTTACTACTGGTAGAGATGGAGCCTCAGTACTGTAGTTACTACTGGTAGAGATGGAGAGCCTCAGTACTGTAGTTACTACTGGTAGAGATGGAGCCTCAGTACTGTAGTTACTACTGGTAGAGATGGAGAGCCTCAGTACTGTAGTTACTACTGGTAGAGATGGAGAGCCTCAGTACTATTACTACTGGTAGAGATGGAGAGCCTCAGTGCTGTAGTTACTACTGGTAGAGATGGAGAGCCTCAGTACTGTTACAACTGGTAGAGATGGAGAGACTCAGTACTGTAGTTACCACTGGTAGAGATGGAGAGCCTCAGTACTGTAGTTACTACTGGTAGAGATGGAGAGCCTCAGTACTGTAGTTACTACTGGTATAGATGGAGAGCCTCAGTACTGTAGTTACTACTGGTAGAGATGGAGAACCTCAGTACTGTAGTTACTACTGGTAGAGATGGAGCCTCAGTACTGTAGTTACTACTGGTAGAGATCGAGAGCCTCAGTACTGTAGTTACTACTGGTAGAGATGGAGCCTCAGTACTGTAGTTACTACTGGTAGAGATGGAGAGCCTCAGTACTGTAGTTACTACTGGTAGAGATGGAGAGCCTCAGTACTGTAGTTACTACTGGTAGAGATGGAGCCTCAGTACTGTAGTTACTACTGGTATAAATGGAGCCTCAGTACTGTAGTTACTACTGGTAGAGATGGAGAGCCTCAGTGCTGTAGTTAGTACTGGTAGAGATGGAGAGCCTCAGTACTGTAGTTATTACTGGTAGAGATGGAGAGCCTCAGTACTGTAGTTACTACTGGTAGAGATGGAGAGCCTCTTATCTCCTGCTGCTAGAGGTCTGCACATTTGAATTGTGTGTCCTTTGGTGTGTGTGTGTAGTCAGTTGTATGTTATGTAGGACAGTCTCAGGCTGTCCGTATCGGTATATGCATGAGATTCGAGTCTTCATGGCACAGGCAAGATGACTCATCATACGAACGCAGTTTCCCAAACCACTTCCTCTACATCTGCGTCCATACAGAGAGAAGAGACAGCTAAAGTACTACCTAGAGTTCTTTGCAAAATGGCATCACCATAGCAACCATCTCTATATAACTCATGATCGCATTCAGCCTTGCACTCCCGCTTAGAGCACGTCATGATGCCGTGAGACTCATCTCACCTCAGACACAGTGCATTGTGGGTTCTATAGACCATGTTGTTTTTCACGTGTCCAGCAGACAAAAGAGTCAAACAGTCACTCTCTATCCAGACAGTGATCTTTGTTGAGGACATGACACACACTTATGGAAAGATGTTAGAAACGCTCCTGTGTGTCTAACACGCACGCACAAGGACACACACACACACACACACACACATACTCACAGACAAGTAGACTGTGTGTGAGTCCAGGCTTATTGTTAAAGGTATGAATAGAGATGTGGTGTTAACCTTATAGGTCACTGCAATAGTGTATTAGTGCACATCCATTCACTAGGCTTTAATCCAGGGCCCACAGACTCACCGTTTTACTGTCGTGTCTATTCATCAAAAATATATTAATAGCAAACAACAAGCATTAGCAGCAGAAGATAAAAGGGCATGTTTGGGACTGGACTGGCTGTTCTGACTCTGACTGGACCGGCTGCTCTGACTCTGACTGGACCGGCTGCTCTGACTGGACTGGCTGCTCTGACTCTGACTGAACTGGCTGCTCTGACTGGACCGGCTGCTCTGACTCTGATTGGACTGGCTGCTCTGACTCTGATTGGACTGGCTGCTCTGACTCTGACTGGACTGGCTGCTCTGACTGGACTGGCTGCTCTGATTGGACTGGCTGCTCTGACTGGACTGGCTGCTCTGACTGGACTGGCTGCTCTGACTCTGACTGAACTGGCTGCTCTGACTCTGATTGGACTGGCTGCTCTGACTGGACCGGCTGCTCTGACTCTGACTGGACCGGCTGCTCTGACTCTGACTGGACCGGCTGCTCTGACTCTGACTGGACTGGCTGCTCTGACTCTGATTGGACTGGCTGTTCTAACTCTGACTGGACCGGCTGCTCTGACTCTGACTGGCTGCTCTGACTGGCTGCTCTGACTCTGACTGGACCGGCTGCTCTGACTTGCCTGGCTGTTCTGACTCTGACTGGACTGGCTGCTCTGACTGACTGGACTGGCTGCTCTGACTGACTGGACTGGCTGCTCTGACTCTGACTGGCCTGGCTGCTCTGACTCTGACTGGCCTGGCTGCTCTGACTCTGACTGGACTGGCTGCTCTGACTGATTGGACTGGCTGCTCTGACTGGACTGGCTGCTCTGACTCTGACTGGACTGGCTGTTCTGACTCTGACTGGACTGGCTGCTCTGACTCTGACTGGACTGGCTGCTCTGACTGGACTGGCTGCTCTGACTGATTGGACTGGCTGCTCTGACTGGACTGGCTGCTCTGACTCTGATTGGACTGGCTGCTCTGACTCTGATTGGACTGGCTGCTCTGACTGGACTGGCTGCTCTGATTGGACTGGCTGCTCTGACTGGACTGGCTGCTCTGATTGGACTGGCTGCTCTGACTGGAGTGGCTGCTCTGACTGGACTGGCTGCTCTGACTCTGACTGAACTGGCTGCTCTGACTCTGATTGGACTGGCTGCTCTGACTGGACTGGCTGCTCAGAGGCTCTGAATCTCTAGAGGCCATTGGACACATGGAAACCCACCCAGGAGACGATAATCCAGGGGTCAGAGAATAATATAGTGTGGATATAGTCACTGAAAGTTGTTGTCACCCAGGCAAGAGAGAGAGGAGATTTGTTGTTTTGGTCCAAGTTCAAGAACAAGACTTGCAGTCCTACCTTGGCCCTCGGCTGTCTCAGGAGCTGAACAGCCAGGACTCCAACAGCAGCTACCTGCTGCAGAGTGTGTGAGTGGATATGTGCATGTGGAAGTGTGATTGTGTGGACTTACCACTGTCATTATTTTAGTTTGTTAGGTAGGAAAAGAGATGCCAATGCATAGGTTGGGTGAGGACTAGAGGTCGACCGATTATGATTTTTCAATGCCGATACCGATACCGATTATTGGAGGACAAAAAAAGCCGATACCGATTAATCGGCCGATTTATTTAAAAAATTTAAATATATATATATCATACACACACACACATTTTTGTAATAATGACAATTGCAACAATACTGAATGAACAATGAACACTTTTATTTTTACTTAATATAATACATAAATACACACGCACACAGCTCTGAAGTGACAATGATACTGAAGAGTCTGCTTAGGAGACAAATACTCTCAACTGTTTGAATAAAAATAGAGTTTAAGTTACCTGTTGTAACAGTCCTGACCTATTTATGTTAGTTTTTATGTGTTTATGGTCAGGGCATGTGTTTTGGGTGGGCAGTCTATGTTATCTGTTTCTATGTTGGTTTCGGTTTGCCTGGTATGGCTCTTGATTAGAGGCAGGTGGTTTGCATTTTCCTTTAATCAAGAGTCATATTTAGGTAGGGCATTCTCACTGTTTGTTGGTGGGTGATTGTCTCCTGTGATGTCTTCGTTGTGTTCGATGTATTCACTTTTGGAGCTGTTTGGCTGTTCGTATGTTTCGATGTCCGTTCCTGTTCGTGAGTTTACGTTTGTCCATGTGAGTTTATGTTCAGGTTCCGTTCTACGTCGTTTTTGTTATTTTGTAAGTTTTGAAAGTGTTTTGTTTTCGTGTCATCAGTTTTCGTATATATAATAAAGATGGCATATTTCCCTGACTCCGCATTTTGGTCCGAAGATCCTTCTCTCCTCACCTCTTCCGAGGATGAGGAAAGCGACAGCTATTACAGAATCACCCACCAAAATACAGAGACCAAGCGGTATGGGAATGCTCGACGGAGCAACAAGGACTTTTGGACTTGGGAGGAGATCCTGTCTGGTAGAGGACCCTGGGCGCAAACTGGGGAATATCGCTGCTCTCGTGAGAAGAGTGAGGCAGCCACAGCCCAGGAGCGGTGGTTTAAGGAGGCAGCTAGGAGACGTGGATGGAAGCCGGAGAATCAAGCTCGAAACCGGAATTATGAGGGGACACGTCTTGCACGGAAGCCCGAAAAGCCCGTGAGTAACTCCCAAAAATTTCTTGGGGGGGGGCTAAAGGGTAGTGGGCCAAGGGCAGGTAGGAGACCTGCGCCCACTTCCCAGGCTAACCGTGGAGAGCGGGAGTACGGGCAGACACCGTGTTACGCAGTAGAGCGCACGGTGTCTCCTGTACGTGTGCATAGCCCGGTGCGGGTTATTCCACCTCCCCGCACTGGTAGGGCTAGATTGGGCATTGAGCCAGGTGTCATGAGGCCGGCTCAACGCGTCTGGTCTCCAGTGCGTCTCCTCGGGCCGGCATACATGGCACCTGCCTTACGCATGGTTTCCCCGGTTCGCCTGCATAGCCCAGTGCGGGCTATTCCACCTCGCCGCACTGGCAGGGCGACCGGGAGCATTCAACCAGGTAAGGTTGGGCAGGCTCAATGCTCAAGAGAGCCAGTACGCCTGCACGGTCCGGTATTTCCGGCGCCACCTCCCCGCCCCAGCCTAGTACCTACAGTGCCTACATTACGCACTAGGCTACCAGTGCATTTCCAGAGCCCTGTTCCTCCTCCACGCACTCTCCATATAGTGCGTGTATCCAGTTCAGTGCCTCCAGTTCCGGCCCCACGCACTAAGCCACCTGTGCGTCTCCTAAGTCCTGTACACACTGTCACTTCTCCCCGTACTAGTCCTGAGGTGCGTGCCCTCAGCCAGGTGCCACCAGTGCCGGTACCACGCACCAGGTATAGAGTACGCTTTGAGAGTTCAGTGTGCCCTGTCCCTGCTCCACGCACTAGTAGGAAGGTGCTTATCATTAGCCCGGTGCCTCCAGTTCCGGCACCACGCACCAGGTCTACAGTGCGCCGTATCCGGCCAGAGCCATCCGTCTCCCCAGCGCCATCTGAGCCATCCGTCTCCCCAGCGCCATCTGAGCCATCCGTCTCCCCAGCGCCATCTGAGCCATCCGTCTCCTCAGCGCCATCTGAGCCATCCGTCTCCCCAGCGCCATCTGAGCCATCCGTCTGCCAGGAGCCTGCAAAGCCGCCCGTCTGCCATGAGCCTGCAAAGCCGCCCGTCTGCCATGAGCCTACAGAGCCATCCGCCAGACAGGAGCCGCTAGAGCCGTCAGCCAGACAGGAGCCGCTAGAGCCGCCCGCCAGACAGGATCTGCCAGAGCCGCCAACCAGACAGGATCTGCCAGAGCCGCCAACCAGACAGGATCTGCCAGAGCCGCCAACCAGACAGGATCTGCCAGAGCCGCCAACCAGACAGGATCTGCCAGAGCCGCCAGAGAGCCATGAGCAGCCAGAGCCGTCAGAGAGCCATGAGCAGCCAGAGCCGTCAGAGAGCCATGAGCAGCCAGAGCCGTCAGAGAGCCATGAGCAGCCAGAGCCGTCAGAGAGCCATGAGCAGCCAGAGCCGTCAGAGAGCCATGAGCAGCCAGAGCCGTCAGAGCGCCATGAGCGTCGAGAGCCGTCAGAGCGCCATGAGCGTCGAGAGCCGTCAGCCTGCCATGAGCGTCGAGAGCCGTCAGTCTGCCATGAGCGTCGAGAGCCGTCAGTCTGCCATGAGCGTCGAGAGCCGTCAGCCTGCCATGAGCGTCGAGAGCCGTCAGCCTGCATGGACCTGCCAGAGCCGTCCAAACAGGACCTGCCAGAGTCCTTCAGCCGGGATCTGCCCCTTGTCCCGGTGCTGCCCCTTGTCCCGGTGCTGCCCCTTGTCCCGGTGCTGCCCCTTGTCCCGGTGCTGCCCCTTGTCCCGGTGATGGTCCTTATCCTGGTGCTGCCCCTTGTTTTTGTGCTGCCCCTTGTCCCGGTGCTACCCCTTGTCCAGGTGCTGCCCCTTGTTCCGGTGCTAGCTGTTTTTTTAGGGGAAGGTAATGTTTGGGTGGTCAGTGGAAGGGGTAGAAAGAAGAGGGGAGTGACTATGGTGGTGCGGGGACAGCGTCCTGAACCGGAACCACCACCGTGGTCAACTGCCCACCCGGACCCCCCCCTGGACTTTGTGCTGGTGCGCCCGGCGTTCGCACCTTGGGGGGGGGGGGTACTGTAACAGTCCTGACCTATTTATGTTAGTTTTTATGTGTTTATGGTCAGGGCATGTGTTTTGGGTGGGCAGTCTATGTTATCTGTTTCTATGTTGGTTTCGGTTTGCCTGGTATGGCTCTTGATTAGAGGCAGGTGGTTTGCATTTTCCTTTAATCAAGAGTCATATTTAGGTAGGGCATTCTCACTGTTTGTTGGTGGGTGATTGTCTCCTGTGATGTCTTCGTTGTGTTCGATGTATTCACTTTTGGAGCTGTTTGGCTGTTCGTATGTTTCGATGTCCGTTCCTGTTCGTGAGTTTACGTTTGTCCATGTGAGTTTATGTTCAGGTTCCGTTCTACGTCGTTTTTGTTATTTTGTAAGTTTTGAAAGTGTTTTGTTTTCGTGTCATCAGTTTTCGTATATATAATAAAGATGGCATATTTCCCTGACTCCGCATTTTGGTCCGAAGATCCTTCTCTCCTCACCTCTTCCGAGGATGAGGAAAGCGACAGCTATTACACCTGTGATGAATGTTGAAAACAAAAACTTTAATTTCTATATGCAGGAAATCCTATTTTAATAATGGGCATGGTAAGAATTGACAACCAAAGTGTGAGTCATAATTCCCATGACACCTAGCAAAATCTGAAAAGCGGTTCCTTCATATTTTTATTTTTAGATGTATTTTTTAGATTCACTGTGTTTCGTGTAGGCTTACATCACCGTGCCAATTTTATAACTGTGTAGATATCCATAGGACAAGGTAACTCTGATCAATATTGGCTAAATATAAGCGAAGATAAAAAAAATTGTAGAGTGGATTTATGAAAATATGTTGACAAACGTTACCTTATCCTAGTGAGATTTACACGGGTATCAAAACGTCGAGGCGGTTTAAGCCTGCACGAAACACAGACCTTATTTGAAGTAGATCAAGACATTCTCTATGGAAGACATGAACGGTAAAATAACGAAGGAACCCCTTTCAAATTCAGCCGCAAGTTATTACAGGAATTATAACGCCTCGACTATTTCTCTCTAAACCATATACCTTTGACTAATCCGGAAACTATCACCTCGAAAACAAAACATTTATTCCATTCCGTATTTTATCTAACGAGTGGCATCCATGAGTCTAAATATTCCTGTTACATTGCACAACCTTCAATGTTGTCATAATTACGTAAAGTTCTGGCAAATTAGTTCGCAAAGAGCCAGGCGGCCCAAACTGTTGCATATAGCCTGACTCTGCGTGCAATGAACGCAAGAGAAATGACACAATTTCACCTGGTTAATATTGCCTGCTAACCTTGATTTCTTTTAGCTAAATATGCAGGTTTAAAAATATATACTTGTGTATTGATTTTAAGAAAGGCATTGATGTTTATGGTTAAGTACACATTGGAGCAATGACAGTCATTGATTGATTGTTTTTTATAAGATAAGTTTAATGCTAACTAGCAACTTACCTTAGCTTACTGCATTCGCTAACAGGCAGACTCGTGGAGTGAAATGTAATCAATGCAAGATTGGATCACCCGAGCTGACAAGGTTAAAAATCTGTCGTTCTAACGTTCCTAGGACGTCATTGAAAATAAGAATGTGTTCTTAACTGACTTGCCTAGTTAAATAAAGATTAAATAAAGGTGTAAAAAAAAAGAAGACATTTTTTGGGGGGCAAATCGGCGCTCAAAAATACCGATTTCCGATTGTTATGAAAACTTGAAATCGGCCCCGATTAATCGGTCGACCTCTAGTGAGGACATCAGAGGACTGTGTGACTCGTGATGTAACTCCTGGCCCAGTGTGACTCATGGTTTTACTCCTGGCCCAGTGTGACTTGTGGTGTAACTTCTGGCCCAGTGTGACTCATGGTTTTACTCCTGGCCCAGTGTGACTTGTGGTGTAACTCCTGGCCCAGTGTTCCATCTCATTGCCGGTATTAATCGAGGTCTTCCGTAAGCCTACTGCATTAAGGCGACCTCTAAATCTATCTGTTCATTCAGCTTCTTTACCAGTCAGGGGTTAATGGAGACATAAACCTGCTTCAAGAGGAAATGTGATAATGATATCGTAAATGCATTCTGATGCCCTATATACCTCATCTAGAGGCAGGGGGCACAAAGTACCTGGGGATGGGGGGGGGCACTAAAGAAACAAATAATTCTCTGCTAAAATCTGGGTAAAAGATTCAAAGGAATGTGAGTACTATTCACTACGTTTAGTAATGTCTTTCTTTTCTAAAGTCTACCAACCTTGCCAGCAGGCTTGTTAGTTAGACAAGCTACAGTGCATTCGGAAAGTGTTCAGACCCCTTGACTTTTTCCACATTTTGTTACATTTCAGCCTTATTATAAAGTGGATTAAATAATGTTTTTACCTCATCAGTCTACACACAGTACCCCATAATGACAAATGAAAACAGTTTTTTAGACATTTTTGCAACTTTATTCAAAATGAAAAACAGAAATACCTTATTTACAGAAGTATTCAGACATTTTGCTATGAGTCTCAAAATTGAGCTCAGGTACATCCTGTTTCCATTGATCATCCTTGAGATGTTTCTACAACTTGACTGGAGTCCACCTGTGGTAAATTCAATTGATTGTACATGATTTGGAAATGCACACACCTGTGCCTTTTCTGGTCCCACAGTTGACAGTGCATGTCAGATCAAAAACCAATTCAAGAGGTCAAAGGAATTGTTCGTAGAGCTCCTAGACAGCATTGAAGGTCCCCAAGAACACAGTGGCCTCCATCATTCTTAAATGGAAGAAGTTTGGATTCTTCCTAGAGCTGGCCACTCGGCCAAACTGAACAATCGGGGGAGAATGGCCTTGGTCAGGGAGGTGACCAAGAACCCGAAAGTCACTCTAACAGAGCTCCAGAGTTCCTCTGTGGAGATGGGAGAACCTTCCAGAGGGACAACCATCTCTCAGGCCTTTATGGTAGAGTGGCCAGACGGAAGCCTCAGTAAAGGCACAAGACAGCCTGCTTGGAGTTTGCCAAAAGGCACCTAAAGGACTCTCAGACCATGAGAAACAAGATTCTCTGGTCTGACGAAACCAAGATTGAACTCTTTGGCCTGAATGCCAAGTGTCACGTCTGGAGGAAACCTGGCACCATCCCTACAGTCAAGCATGGTGGTGGCAGCATCATGCTGTGGGAATGTTTTTTAGCGGCAAGGGGACTAGTCAGGATCGAGGCAAAGATGAACGGAGCAAAGTACAGAGAGATCCTTGGCAAAACCTGCTGCAGAGCGCTCAGGACCTCAGACTGTGGAGAAGGTTCACCTTCCTACATGACAACAACCCTAAGCACACAGCCAAGAAAACACATGAGTGGCTTCGGGACAAGTCTCTGAATGTTCTTGAGTGGCCCAGCCAGAGCCCGGACTTGAACCCAATTGAACATCTCTGGAGAGACCTGAAAATAGCTGCGCAGCGACACTCCCCATCTAACCTGACAGATTGTGAGAGGATCTGCAGAGAAGAATGTGAGAAACTTCCCAAATACAGGTGTGCCAAGCTTGTAGCGTCATACCCAAGAAGACTTGAGGCTGTAATCGCTGCCAAACGTGCTTCAGCAAAGTACTGAGTAAAGGGTCTGAATACTTACGTAAATGGAACGTTTCCATTTTTTTTTTATACAATTGCAAACATTTCTATAAACCTGTTTTTGCTTTGTCTTTATGGGGCATTGTGTGTAGATTGGTGAGGGGGAAAACAATGTAATCAATTTTATAATAAGTGTCACGTTCCTGACCTGTTTTCTGTTATTTTTGTATGTGTTTAGTAGGTCAGGGCGTGAGTTGGGGTGTGCATTCTATGTTTTGTGTTTCTATGTTTAGGTCATTGGAAATTAGCCTTATATGGTTCTCAATCAGGGACAGGTGTTTGACGCTTCCTCTGATTGAGAACCATATAAAGGTAGGCTGTTCACACTGTTTGTTTGTGGGTGGTTGTCTTCCGTGTCTGTGTCTGTGCACCACACGGGACTGTTTCGTTTTGTCATTCGTGTATGTAGTCTGTTCCTGTTCATGCGTTCTTCGGTTTTATATAAGTTCTCTAGTTCAGGTCTGTCTACATCGTCGTTTGTTATTTTGTAGTTTGTTGAAGTGTTTTCGTCTTTCGTCTTTTTTCCTTTAATAAACGTTATTATGGATTCAACATACGCTGCGCTTTGGTCCAATCCCTACTCCTCCTCTTCGGACGAAGAGGAGGAGGACAACCGTTACAATAAGGCTGTAACGTAATAAAATGTGGAAAAAGTCAAGGGGTCTGAATACTTTCCAAATGCACTGTAGCTACTCTAACTTGATAGCCTGAAATGGCTCTTGGTAGCTAGTTATGAGGCTAGCTAAAGCCAACTTCATAAAATTGCTATGTGGCTAGTAGTATTACAGAGAAACAACAACAACATATCTTTTTTATTATTCCTATTTTTAAAACAGGACACATCTGAGGGGGCCACTCCAGGACCTTGAAATGCTTCTTACGAAGCCACTCCTTCGTTGCCCGGGCGGTGTGTTTGGGATCATTGTCATGCTGAAGACCCAGCCACGTTTCATCTTCAATGCCCTTGCTGATGGAAGGAGGTTTTCACTCAAAATCTCACGATACATGGCCCCATTCATTCTTTCCTTTACACAGATCAGTCGTCCTGGTCCCTTTGCAGAAAAACAGCCCCAAAGCATGATGTTTCCACCCCCAGTAGGTATGGTGTTCTTTGGATGCAACTCAGCATTCTTTGTCCTCCAAACACGACGAGTTGAGTTTTTACCAAAAAGTTCTATTTTGGTTTCATCTGACCATATGACATTCTCCCAATCTTCTTCTGGATCATCCAAATGCTCTCTAGCAAACTTCAGACGGGCCTGGACATGTACTGGCTTAAGCAGGGGGACACGTCTGGCACTGCAGGATTTGAGTCCCTGGCGGCATAGTGTGTTACTGATGGTAGGCTTTGTTACTTTGGTCCCAGCTCTCTGCAGGTCATTCACTAGGTCCCCCCGTGTGGTTCTGGGATTTTTGCTCACCGTTCTTGTGATCATTTTGACCCCACGGGGTGAGATCTTGCGTGGAGCCCCAGATCGAGGGAGATTATCAGTGGTCTTGTATGTCTTCCATTTCCTAATAATTGCTCCCCCCGTTGATTTCTTCAAACCAAGCTTCTTACCTATTGCAGATTCAGTCTTCCCAGCCTGGTGCAGGTCTACAATTTTGTTTCTGGTGTCCTTTGACAGCTCTTTGGTCTTGGCCATAGTGGAGTTTGGAGTGTGACTGTTTGAGGTTGTGGACAGGTGTCTTTTATACTGATAACAAGTTCAAACAGGTGCCATTAATACAGGTAACGAGTGGAGGACAGAGGAGCCTCTTAAAGAAGAAGTTACAGGTCTGTGAGAGCCAGAAATCTTGCTTGTTTGTAGGTGACCAAATACTTATTTTCCACCATAATTTGCAAATAAATTCATAAAAAATCCTACAATGTGATTTTCTGGATTTCTTTTTCTCATTTTGTCTGTCATAGTTGAAGTGTACCTATGATGAAAATTACAGGCCTCTCTCATCTTTTTAAGTCGGAGAACTTGCACAATTGGTGGCTGACTAAATACTTTTTTTGCCCCACTGTATCATACTACTGCTATACTAATTTGGTATCCCGGAATTACGTTTACTATGTTATGTCTAGTCTATGAAACCAGGCTGTTATGATATGTCCCTGCTCAGCCTCTACAGTATCAGAAACATTGGCAGGGATACAGTAGCCTACACATGTGGAAACACACATCTCCACTTATCCACTGCTGCCTCTGGGTGGGAGGGCCAGACCCCCTCAACACCACTGGTCCCGAGCCGTGAGAACGCACAAGGGTGAGGGAGGAGACACAGACTTGACGTCAAGGAAACCCTATCTCGCGCTGAGCCCTTCTTTATATAAATCTCGCCGCAGAAGAAATCCCATTATAACATTAGAGAGAGACCGATTTACGGGATTACACGCGCTCACAGTGTTCAGAGACCTCAACAACCAAACAGCCTCTTTCTTTCCCATCTCGAGGATTTAACTGTCTACCTGCACTGATGCGTGACTTCCACTGACGTGGGACAACTTCTGACGTTTGCTCGTAGCTCTTGATGAACTCTTATTCCTGAGTTTGGACATTCGGTTGTATCCAGTCTCAATCCATTTCACTCAATTTTGGACTTGTAGGATTTATTTTACTTTCTGAGAATACTTTGGAGATTCTCATCTGTTTCATAATTTTTTTATAGTCCAGGGGTGTTTTTTCAGCGCACATTTATTTTAAAGGGCGAGTTTTATTAGTTTGATTTATTTTATTATCTTATCATCATGCTGTTGAGCATGCGACGACACAGTCTGCGGCTGCAGCACCAACTCCACCGGTGGAGCATCAGTGATACTGGGAGCCACCTATCAGATAGCCTCGCGTCTCCAGCGTGCATGTCCCGCTCCAAATCCTGTACGAACTCCGCCGGGGAATCAGATGGGAGCCGCGACAGCTGGACCTCTTTAGACTCCACAGACTCCGTCATCTCCACTGGGTCTACCGGGAATACCGGCGGCAGCTCGAGACCGTTTCGCGTGGTGCTGCTGGGCGCCAGGGGGGTCGGTAAATCTGCGATTGCCAGCATCTTCGCTGGAGCGGCAGACAGCATGGACAGTGCCGAGTGCGAGCTCTATGGAGGTGAATGAATTACAATGCGCTTGATAATATGGAAAATATGTTTTATAGCGTAGGCCAATATTATGACTTTGTGATGGATGTATTTAATGCTTTTGTGCGCAATGGGCACATTGGGAAACATCCACTTGGGCTCCTTTTTACGCATCCATCTTACATCAATATAAAAGTAAGATGCTTGAACAATTCTATTTGTATGAATCTAAATGTTGGTTGTAAATGTGGTTCTTAACACAGTGATTGGTTTGTTCTTCAGATGAGGTGTGTGAGCGGACTATCACAGTGGATGGAGAGAAAGCCACAGTCACTCTAGTGGACAACTGGGACTCAGAGGTAAGAGAGAAACTTCTAATGGTTACTTGATGAAACTCTAGTCTGTAGGCCTAGTCTCAACTCTGTCTTGCTGTGTGTGTGTTTTTGCCATACTCTAACAGTTTGTTTATATATCACAGCTCTAACGTAGTCTCTATTTGTGTTCCCTTCAGGATGAGGGAGGGTCGTCTCAGGACCAGTGTATACAGACAGGCGATGCGTACCTGCTGGTCTACTCTATAACTGACCGGTCCTCCTTCCTGCAAGCCTCAGAGCTACGTATATCCCTCCGCCAACACCGCCCTGCCCACCACACGCCAATCATCCTGGTGGGAAACAAGTGTGACTTGGTCCGCCGCAGAGAGGTGTCAGTTACCGGTGAGATTAGAGGCACAGGTTTGGTGTGTGTGTGTGTGTGTGTGTGTGTGTGTGTGTGTGTGTGTGTGTGTGTGTGTGTGTGTGTGTGTGTGTGTGTGTGTGTGTGTGTGTGTGTGTGTGTGTGTGTGTGTGTGTGTGTGTGTGTGTGTGTGTGTGTGTGTGTGTGTGTGTGTGTGTGTGTGTGTGTGTGCATGCGTGGACATGTGTATACAGTTGAAGTCAGAAGTTTACATCCACTTAGGTTGGAGTCATTAAAACTCGTTTTTCAACGACTCCACAAATTTCTTGT
This sequence comes from Salvelinus fontinalis, assembly GCF_029448725.1. Lineage (NCBI taxonomy): Eukaryota > Metazoa > Chordata > Actinopteri > Salmoniformes > Salmonidae > Salvelinus > Salvelinus fontinalis. The sequence continues at coordinate 7,959,365 of NC_074702.1, forward strand.
TAACAAACTATAGTTTTGGCAAGTCAGTTAGGACATCTACTTCGTGCATGACACAAGTAATTTTTCCAACAATTGTTTACAGACAGATTATTTCACTTATAATTCACTGTATCACAATTTCAGTGGGTCAGAAATTTACATACATTAAGATGACTGTGCCTGTAGACAGCTTGGAACATTCCAGAAAATTATGTCATCGCTTTAGAAGCTTCTGATAGGCTAATTGACATAATTTGAGTCAATTGGAGGTGTACCTGTGGATGTATTTCAAGGCCTACCTTCAAACTCAGTGCCCCTTTGTTTGACATCATGCGAAAATCAAAAGAAATCAGCCAAGACCAAGAAAATTGTAGACCTCCACAAGTCTGGTTCATCCTTGGGAGCAATTTCCAAACGCCTGAAGGTACCATGTTCATCTGTACAAACAATAGTACGCAAGTATAAACACCATGGGCCCACGCAGCCGTCATACTGCTCAAAAAGGATATCCTAGAGATGAACGTACTTGGATGCGAAAAGTGCAACTCAATCCTAGAACAACAGCAAAGGACCTTGTGAAGATGCTGGAGGAAACAGGTGCAAAAGTTTCTATATCCACAGTAAAACAAGTCCTATATCATCATAACGTGAAAGGCTGCTCAGCAAGGAAGAAGCCACTGTTCCAAAACCCCCATAAAAAGCCAGACTACAATTTGCAACTGCACATGGGTACAAAGATCGTACTTTTTGGAGAAATGTCCTCTGGTCTGATGAAACAAAAATATAACTATTTGGCCATAATGACCATCGTTATGTCTGCAGGAAAAAGGGTGAGGCTTGCACGCCGAAGAACACCATCCCAACTGTGAAGCACGGGGGTGGCAGCATCATGTTGTGGGGGTGCTTTGCTGCAGGAGGGACTGGTGCACTTCACAAAATAGATGGCATCATGAGGGAGGAAAATTATGTGGATACATTGCAGCAACAATTCCAGACATCAGTCAGGAAGTTAAAGCTTGGTCAGAAATGGGTCTTCCAAATGGACAATGACCCCAAGCATACTTCCAAAGATGTGGCAAAATGGCTTAAGGACAACAAAGTCAAGGTATTGGAGTAGCCATCTCAAAGCTCTGACCTCAATCCTATAGAAAATTTGTGGGCAGAACTGAAAAAGCGTGTGCGAGCAAGGAGGCCTACAAACCTGACCAGCTCTGTCAGGAGGAATGGGCCACAAATTCACCCAACTTATTGTGGGAAGCTTGTGGAAGGCTACTCAAAACGTTTGACCCAAGTTAAACAATTTAAAGGCAATGCTACCAAATACTAATTGAGTGTATGTAAACTTCTGACCCACTGGGAATGTGATGAAAGAAATTAAAGCTGAAATCAATCATTCTCTCTACTATTATTCTGACATTTCACATTCTTAAAATAAAGTGGTGATCCTAACTGACCTAAGACAGGGATTTGTTTTACTAGGATTAAATGTCAGGAATTGTGAAAAACTTCCGACTTCAACTGTATGTTACTGAAGGCTGTGGATGATAGTGTGTTTATGAGTTTCTCAGCAGCGATCTGACTGTGACTGTTATTCTCTCCAGAGGGCCGGGCGTGCGCTGCAGTGTTTGACTGTAAGTTCATCGAGACGTCAGCAGCAATGCAACACAACGTCTGGCCAGCCTTCCATGGCATTGTACAGCAGCTACGACTACGCAGAGACACCAAGGAGAACAACGACCGCCGCAGACACACACACTCACACACACGCTGCGACAGCATACCCAAGAAGGCCAAACGCTTCCTGGACAAGATGGTGGCCAAGAACAATGCCAACGTGGCATTCCGTCTGAAGTCCAAATCCTGCCATGACCTTTCAGTGCTCTAAGACCCAGGACACACACACAACCCCACCCCTACTGCAGTCTACATTAGACTGACCCTTCAAAACTGTCACCCCATTCGCCAGCCTCTGTGACGGTCTGGAGAATCAACCAATGGACATGCAGTGTTCTGACAATCTCAGCCGACAGAAAGATTGAAATAGGAAAAGAGAGAGAGGTGCGAGATAATTAGTGATCTCTAATCCTTTTAGGGTCATGAGAGAGATGTTAATTCCTGTCCTTTTTTCATCCCTCACTGAGACTCTCTCCTTCTCTCTATCATCCCTCGTTCTCTCTCCCAAGTGCTTTACCTAGGTTACCCGGACAATTTGAAGCCTGATAACAAGGTGTTTGTATGTCCATGGTTTTGTACATAGTCCTATCTGTTCGATTGAGATAACTGACAATCTGCACTGCTCATCTTGTGTATGTTCTGCTGTGTGTGGATATTTACCGTTGGTTTTGTTTAGCAGTGGAATAAAATCCATATTTTCTTTAAAATGTAATTTCGTTCACTTGTTATATTTGTCTAGCTAGACTCCAATAACATCACACACACAAACATGCTATTGGAACATGACTCAATAGGTGACACAGAGCAGTTATCCTCCCCTCAGAGGTAACTCCAGTGTGTGTGTGTGTGTGTGTGTGTGTGTGTGTGTGTGTGTGTGTGTGTGTGTGTGTGTGTGTGTGTGTGTGTGTGTGTGTGTGTGTGTGTGTGTGTGTGTGTGTGTGTGTGTGTGTGTGTGTGTGTGTGTGTGTGTGTTCCCACCAGGATGATTGGTACTGACCCCCTAGAGACCTAGGATTGGGGCCAGGGCAGTAGCGTGTGTGAGAGAGGGATAATTAGGCTACCTTCAGCCAGAGTGTGTTTGGGGTCCAGTTAAGTCTGTTACGAGATTGAAGCCAGCGGGGAATGAGAGAGCCATGTCTGGATTAATGACTGACTGGAGAGGGCTGCCTTTAGAAACACTCCTTCAATTGATGAAGGGAAACTGGACACACAGACAAGTCTTGTACAGTGGCATCTCAGATTGTGTGAAGTGAGTGAGTTGTCAAGGTAACATCCTGGAGGAGGAGTCAAGAACCAGGAAGTGGTTAGATAGAAGCCTGATTAAATTGTGTTAGTCTGTCTGTGTGTGTCAGGGGCATAGGCATGGGTGGGCTGGGGTGGACACAGGCCCATCCACTGGGGAGACAGGCCCTGCCAGGTCCACCCAATTAGATTGAGCAAAAACAAAAAAATGCAGACCTATCCACAAACTAATTTCTGGCTATTCCCCTGGTGTATGTGTATGTGTGCATGCGTGTGTATTTACGTTCCTTATCTCAGAGGCAAGGTAGATTAGGTTGATATCCTAATCTTGTTTCAGTACTTCAACACTGATTGATCAAAGTAGATAATTATCGATTATGGATCACCTATTGAACGAGTCAGCAGGGAGATGAATACCTTCATCCTCATCATCATCATCATTGAAGGGTTTGCAGGATGGCAGCACTATTACTGACCAACCTTTCACGGAGGGACAGAGAACTACTGAGACATGGGTTTGTGCTTATACATTTGCGTAATTCTCAAATAACCACATGGTACCTTTAGATTAGACCAGTGGTTTTTAACTTTTTGGTTTATTTTTTATTTTACCTTTATTTAACTAGGCAAGTCAGTTAAGAACAAATTGTTATTTACAATGACGGCCTACCCCGGCCAAACCCGAACGACGCTGGGCTATGGGACTCCCAATCACGGAGGTGATGCAGCCTGGAGCCTTTTGAATCTTCTTGTGATGCTAAGTGCACAACACCAAGTCAGCAACTGTAAATACGACCAGATCACCTGGCCTGTCTGACTATTTGGGATACAGTTCCTTATTCCACCAATCAGCACACTGTATCTGTTCATTATTACAGGGGACCTGTCAGAGGTGTGTGTGTCTGTGTGAGAAGCAGTCATATCTGTGTCTCAGCTAAGCTCCTCTAAACAGCTTACTACTAGACATTCTCAGACAGGAAGCAGTTCATAAAGTCAAAGGTTAAAGTCCTCTTTGAGTGAGAAACTTTTCCAGTCCTTTGTAATCCCCACCTCCACCCTTACAGATTGTTCAGTCTGCCTGCTAGTTCTGACTGTGTGGTGTTGAGTCCAGTAGCCAGTTGTATGGTTCTACAGAGATGAGCCTTTAGCACTGAATATTCATACATACATTACAACCTACAGTACTTTGGTTCCTGTGTCCTGTTCATGGTTGCCATTCTGTGACGATCATGTTATATTATACTATAATAATGTTATATTAATTTATTACATCCTTTAGTTACACTCACTTCTCCTGTCCCCCTGTTTCTCTATTGGCTCGGCCTGTTGTAGGGGCGGGGAGATTAGACAATGAATAGGTTCAATAAAGCATTGTGTGTTAATGTTGAGTTAACGTTTGACCAGGCTGGATGGGGCAGTAGTGATCACACTACAGTCCAAGGAGTGAAACGGGAACTCTTTTAAGCAAGGTATGTCTCTCCCTCTTCCTCTCTCACTCTTTCTCTCCCTATCTCTCTTTCTCTCTCTCTGTCTTTTTCTGTGTCTGAATGTTGAGTTGAAGCCTGTATCTATATGTTGGTTACTTCTGTTTTCTATATGCGTGTTTAATATTGAGCATTTTCCATTAGGGGATTTCTTTTGGGTGTGTGTTGTGATCTTGACTTGACTTTGCCAGGGCCTGTGTGTATATATGGCATCTTGAAGTCTGTGTTATTGAGCACCACTGTCCTGGGGTCTCTGGAGCCTCTGGGCTCTGGTTTCTGGGTCAGACACAGGAGCCTGGGTTTGATCTGTCTGGTCTGATCTGGTCTTGGGGGCAGAAAGACACTAAAGGTCACTCAGTGTCGGCCTTCTAGAGACAGGCCTACATCAGGCCTCACACAAAGTTTGAAAAATGCATTCTACAGGTTGAGATGAATCTGTTTTATAAGGGAGACATGTCCCAACATGTCAGAGTAGTGTGTTTCCTTTAGTCCTTCATCTGGTGCTTGTCTGGGAGTGCCGGTTTGCTGTGTTCTGAACCCCATGTGTTGTGCATGATTAGTTATAGCGATTCTGGCGTGTGTCAGTCAGCCAACCAGTCAGTCAGTCAGCCAGTCAGCAGGGACAGAACTCCTGGAGACACAGAGAGTGCAGAGAGCCAGCAGGAGAGAGATGTAACAAGTGACTAACAGAAGACAATTTGTGTTTTAGGAGAAGGTTGTAGAAAAGGTCATAGCAGTAGGTAGATAGTGAGACAGGTAATGGAAGTTCTATGTAGGCACCACAGGCGGCTGGTGGCACCTTAGTTGGGGAGGACAGGCTCCTAGTAATGGCTGGCATGGAATAAATGGAATGGTATCGAACACATCAAAAACATGGTTTCTATGTGTTTGGTTCCATTCACTCCATTCCAGCCATTATTATGAGTCATCCTCCCCTCAGCAGCCATCTGTGGTAGGGAACATGGAGTGTAAATGGAGTGTCAGGTGGAGCGTATCGTGCTGTGAGGAAAGCAAAGGTCGTCTGCAGCGGCAAGCCTCAAAGTCACATTCACACTCTTAATATCTCCCTATCACCTCTCTCTGCCCTCTGCAAGACTGGTCATACACATAGACTCACATGTACTGGACACACTATAGACTCACATGTACTGGACACACTATAGACTCACACGCACTGGACACACTATAGACTCACATGTACTGGACACACTATAGACTCACATGTACTGGACACACTATAGACTCACATGTACTGGACACACTATAGACTCACATGTACTGGACACACTATAGACTCACACGCACTGGACACACTATAGACTCACATCTACTGGACACACTATAGACTCACATGTACTGGACACACTATAGACTCACACGCACTGGACACACTATAAACTCACATGTACTGGACACACTATAGACCCACATGCACTGGACACACTATAGACTCACATGTACTGGACACACTATAGACTCCCATGTACTGGACACACTATAGACTCACATGTACTGGACACACTATAGACTCCCATGTACTGGACACACTATAGACTCACACGCACTGGACACACTATAGACTCACATGTACTGGACACACTATAGACTCCCATGTACTGGACACACTATAGACACACATGTACTGGACACACTATAGACTCACATGTACTGGACACACCATAGACTCACAAGCACTGGACACACTATAGACTCACATGTACTGGACACACTATAGACTCCCATGTACTGGACACACTATAGACTCACATGTACTGGACACACTATAGACTCACATGTACTGGACACACTATAGACTCACATGTAGTGGACATATTATAGACTCATGTACTGGACACACTATGTACTGGACACACTATAGACTCACATGTACTGGACACACTATAGACTCACATGTACTGGACACACTATAGACTCACATGTACTGGACACACTATAGACTCACATGTACTGGACACACTATAGACTCACATGTACTGGACACACTATAGACTCACATGTACTGGATACACTATAGACTCACATGTACTGGATACACTATAGACTCACACGTACTGGACACACCATAGACTCACATGTAGTGGACACACTATAGACTCACATGTACTGGACACACTGACACAGATAGAGAAACAGGTAAAACACACTGACACAGACAGAGAAACAGGTAAAACACACTGTACAGACAGAGAAACAGGTAAAACACACTGTACAGATGCACATCCTGTTGAGGTGTATTCTATCTAGTCTGTTGTCGTTGTACATAACAGAATGTCCTGTTGCCTGAAGTGGAGACATGTACATAACAGAATGTCCTGTTGCCTGAAGTGGAGACATGTACATAACAGAATGTCCTGTTGCCTGAAGTGGAGACATGTACATAACAGAATGTCCTGTAGCCTGAAATGGAGACGTGTACATAACAGAATGTCCTGTAGCCTGAAATGGAGACCTGTACATAACGTTTTGATTGTGTGTGTTATGGAGTATATTTACATCTTAGTCATTTAGCAGACTCTATTATTCAGAGTGACTTACAATAAGTGCATTCATATTAAGACACTGTAGCTAGGTGAGACAACAACACATCACAATGGTATCAGGTACATTTTCCCTCAACAAAGTATTTATCAGCAAAGTCAGTGCTAGTGGAGAAAGAGAAGTGCCTTTTTTGTGGTGGGGTTTCAGATGTTTTTGAAAGATGGGCAGGGACTCTGCTGTATATATACAATTGAAGTCGGAAGTTTACATACACCTTAGCCAAATACATTTAAAATCAGTTTTCAAACTTCCTGACATTTAATCCTAGTAACAATTCCCTGTCTTAGGACAGTTAAGATAACCACTTTATTTTAAAAATGGGAAATCTCAGAATAATAGTAGAGAAAATTATTTATTTCAGCTTTAATTTCTTTCATCACATTCCCAGTGGGTCAGAAGTTTACATACACTCAATTAGTATTTGGTAGCATTGCCTTTAAATCGTTTTGGGTAGCCTTCCACAAGCTTCCCACAATAAGTTGGGTGAATTTGCGGCCCATTCCTCCTGACAGAGCTGGTGTAACTCAGTCAGGTTTGTAGGCCTCCTTGCTCGCACACGCTTTTCAGTTCTGCCCACAAATTTTCTATGGGATTGAGGTCAGGGCTTTGTGATGGCCACTCCAATACCTTGACTTTGTTGTCCTTAAGCCATGTTGCCACAACTTTGTTCCAAATGGAAGTATGCTTCCATTTGGAAGACCCATTTGCGACCAAGCTTTAACTTCCTGACTGATGTCTTGAGATGTTGCTTCAATATATCCACATAATTGTCTTCCCTCATGATGCCATCTATTTTGTGAAGTGCACCAGTCCCTCCTGCAGCAAAGCACCCCCACAACATGATGCTGCCACCCCTGTGCTTCACTGTTGGGATGGTGTTCTTCGGCTTGCAAGCCTCCCCCTTTTTCCTCCAAACATAACGATGGTCATTATGGCCAAACAGTTCTATTTTTGTTTCATCAGAACAGAGGACATTTCTCCAAAAAGTACAATCTTTGTCCCCATGTGCAGTTGCAAACCGTAGTCTGGCTTTTTTTTTATGGCGGTTCCTTGTTGAGCGGCCTTTCAGGTTATGTCAATATAGGACTTGTTTTAATGTGGATATAGATACGGTCGTACCTGTTTCCTCCAGCATCTTCACAAGGTCCTTTGCTGTTGTTCTGGGATTGATTTGCACTTTTCGCACCAAAGTACGTTCATCTCTAGGAGACAGAACGCGTCTCCTTCCTGAGCGGTATGACGGCTGCGTGGTCCCATGGTGTTTATACTTGCGTACTATTGTTTGTACAGATGAATGTGGTACCTTCAGGCATTTGGAAATTGCTCCCAAGGATGAACCAGACTTGTGGAGGTCTGCAATTCTTTTTCTGAGGTCTTGGCTGATTTCTTTTGATTTTCCCTTTATGTCAAGCAAAGAGGCACTGAGTTTGAAGGTAGGCCTTAAAATACATCCACAGGTACACCTCCAATTGACTCAAATGATGTCAATTAGCCTATCAGAAGCTTCTAAAGCCATGACATCATTTTCTGGAATGTTCCAAGCTATTTAAAGGCCCAGTCAACTTAATCTGTGTAAACTTCTGACCAACTGGAATTGTGATACAGTGAACTATAAGTGAAATATTCTGTCTGTAAACTTGTGTCATGCACAAAGTAGATGTCCTAACCAACTTGCCAAAACTATAGTTTGTTGACAACAAATTTGTGGAGTGGTTGAAAAATGAGTTGTAATAACTCCAACCTAAGTGTATGTAAACTTCCGACTTCAACTGTATATAGACAGTGCCTTCGGAAAGTATTCAGACTCATTGACTTTTTCCACATTTTGTTAAGTTACAGCCTTATTCTAAAATGGATTAAATAAATGTTTTTCCTCATCAATCTACACACAATACCCCATAATGACAAAACAAAAACAGGTTTTAGAAATGTTTGCACATGTATAAAAAAATAAAAACAGAAATACCTTATTTACATAAGTATTCAGACCCTTTGCTATGAGACTTGAATTGAAGCATCCTGTTTCATTTGATCATCTTTGAGATGTTTCCACAACTTGATTTGAGTCCACTTGTGGTAAATTACATTGATTTGACCTGATTTGAAAAGGCACACACCTGTCTATAAAAGTTCCCACAGTTGACAGTGCATGTCAGAGCAAAAACCAAGCCATGAGGTCGAAAGAATTGTCCGAAGAGCTCTGAGACAGGATTGTGTCAAGGCACAGATCTGGGGAAGGGTACCAAAAAATGTCTGCAGCATTGAAGGTCCCCAATAACACAGCGGCCTCCATCATTCTTAAATGGAAGAAGTTTAGAACCACAAAGACTCTTCCTAGAGCTGGCCACCAGGCCAAACTGAGCAATCGGGGGAGAAGGGCCTTGGTCAGGGAGGTGACCAAGAATCCAATGGTCACTCTCGCAGAGCTCTAGAGTTCCTCTGTGGAGATGGGAGGAACTTCCAGAAGGACAACCATCTCTGCAGCACTCCACTAATCAGGCCTTTATGGTAGAGTGGCCAGACGGAAGCCACTCCTCAGTAAAAGGCACATGACAGCCCGCTTGGAGTTTGCCAAAAGGCACCTAAAGACTCTCAGACCATGAGAAACAAGATTCTCTGGTCTGATGAAACCAAGATTTGGCCTAAATGCCAAGCGTCACAACTGGAAGAAACCTGGCATAATCCCTACGGTGAAGCATGGTGGTGGCAGCATCATGCTCTGGGGATGTTTTTCAGTGGCAGGGACTGGGAGACTAGCCAGGATCGAGGCAAAGATGAATGGAGCAAAGTACAGAGAGATCCTTGATGAAAACCTTCTCCAGAGCACACAGGACCTCAGACTGGGGGCGAAGGTTCACCTTCCAACAGGACAACAACCCTAAGCACACAGCCAAGACAACGCAGGAGTGGCTTCAGGACAAGTCTCTGAATGTCCTTGAGTGGCCCAGCCAGAGCCCGAACTTGAACCCGATTGAACTTCTCTTGAGAGACCTGAAAATAGCTGTGCAGCAACACTCCCCATCCTACCTGACAGAGCTTGAGAGGATCTGCAGAGAAGAATGGGAGAAACTCCCAAAATACAGGTGTGCAAAGCTTGTAGCGTCATACCCAAGAAGACTAGAGGCTGTAATCGCTGCCAAAGTTGCTTCAACAAAGTACTGAGTAAAGGGTCTGAATACTTATGTAAATGTGATATTTCAGTTTTATGTTTGTAGTAAATTAGCAAAATGTTCTAAAAACCTGTTTTTGCTTTGTCATTATGGGTGTTGTGATTTCATTATGGGGTATTGTGTGTAGATTGATGAGGGTGGAAAAAACTATGTAATCAATTTTAGAATAAGGCTGTAACATAACAAAATGTGGAAAAAGTCAAGGGGTCTGAATACTTTCCGAAGGCACTGTATATATATTTGTAAGGTTGACAGGTGTGTGTTGTGAATCCTCATGAGTGTTTATAGTGAAGGAGTGTCAGTAGAGATAAGACTTGGCTCTCAGTAGATGTTTTCTGTTCCTCATATCTGTCTCTGTCTCTCTATGACTGTGCTGCTGTTGGGGCAAGGAGGAGCTCACAGACGGACACTATTTCAATCTACAGTAATACACACACACCTTAAGGGTGGTTTTACTCTCTCTGTTCCCCCGCCCTAAGCTGTTATATCAGGCTCTGATATACCTTTCACTAACGAATGAGTCACGTCTGGAGGGGGAGGGGGGTGGTGGTCATCCAGTCATCTTCAAAAGGGAATACTTCCTCTAGATAGCCTAGCTACCTGTCCCCTCTCTGCCCCTAGAGCTTAAAACTCCCATGTATGGTCAGTCATGGCTGCCGCTGGCTCAAACTTTCTGTTTCTAACCAGGGGGCGGGGCTTTCTGGTTGAGTGGGAGGAGTCCTGCACATGAAGGCCATTGACTTCCCCATCAGCTCAAAGTCTGTCTGATAGAGAGAGAGATAGTGTGGCCCTGGCAGGGAACAGTTGTACTACAGTAACACTCCCTTAGTGGATCCCTGTTAGTGATACTAAGAGGGGACAGGGGACAGTTGGACTACAGTAACACATTTACATTTACATTTAAGTCATTTAGCAGACGCTCTTATCCAGAGCGACTTACAAATTGGTGCATTCACCTTATGACATCCAGTGGAACAGCCACTTTACAACAGTGCATCTAAATCTTTTAAGGGGGGGGGGGGGGGTCAGAAGGATTACTTTATCCAGGCTCTCTCTTAGTATCACTAACAGGGATCCACTAAGGGAGTGTTACTGTAGTCCAACACCCCCTTAGTGGATCCCTGTTAGTGATACTAAGAGAGAGAGATAGTGTGGCCCTGGCAGGGGACAGTTGGACTACAGTAATACTCCCTTAGTGGATCCCTGTTAGTGATACTAAGAGAGAGCCTGTTTGCCCTTGACTCTAGTCCTTCAGGTGAATTAGTAACAGACTCTACTACCAGCTCCTGTACCAAAGGGAATGTGCTGAAAAACGAACCACTTCTCACCACTGGTGGACCCCTACACACACACACACACACACACACACACACACACACACACACACACACACACACACACACACACACACACACACACACACACACACACACACACACACACACACACACACACACACACACACACACACACACACACACACACTCTTAGACCAGGGTTTCCCTAACTCGATCCTGGGCCACATTGTGGTTCTTGACATAGCACTACACAGCTGATTCAAATAACCAACTCATCATCAAGCTTTGATGATGTTTCCCAAACTCTCATCTTCACATGACAATGTTACACAAACAAAGGGGGGGGACGAGTTTGGGAAGCCCTGACCTACACAACCTCTCATTGACAAAGGGTTTATTACAGTCTAGCTCTGTGTATTCTAATCCTCCTCCTCCACCCCCTCCTCTCAGAGTCTCATCCCTGTAGCTCATCATGGCACATCCCACAATGCACCTGCTGCTGCTCAGTCTCCTCATCGCCACTGTGAGTTCACTCCGACCTCAAATATTTTAAGTTATACTCTATTACTCTACATACATGAACTCTTACGTTGATATTTGATTGTCACTGAGGAGTGAGACTTCTCTGGGTTCTCTTCCGGTTTGTTTCTGCTAGGTGAGCTTTGACTCTGGTTGGCTTGGAAACGAGCCACAGGGCGTTGTGCCGCCCTCTGTGACTTCTTAGCGTTACTGAAAGATTGAATGAAGGACAGACGTACAGGCTCACACAGGCCAGACAGTCTCCTTCAGTGGAAATCTGTAGAGTCGGTCAATGAGTAACTGTCCTTCTGCAAGGAGAGAGAGAACGTCTACCGCATTCTGTAGTGTTTTGTCCTTGAGAACACCAAGGGTTTTACATTTTCATTACAGCCCAATACTGGCACACCGGATTCAACTAATCAGGGTGTTCATTTATAGTTGAGTGATTGAATCAGGAGTGCAAGTACTGGGCTGGTGCAAAAATTTGCAACTCTGGAGTTTTTCAACGACTGGAGACCAGGAACACTGGTCTACTGTATATTCATCACATGTGTTGTGATAGGCTGCTGGGAAAGGCCTGGAGAAGGGACCACTGGAGAACAAGGTTTTAGACGTACCAGAGGGGACACCTGTACCTTACGCCCTCTACCAGGTAACACACACACACACACACACACACACACACACACACACACACACACACACACACACACACACACACACACACACACACACACACACACACACACACACACACACACACATACACACACACACACACACACACACACACACACACACACACACACACACACACACACACACAACTGTCCCCTTAATTTCTGGTCTTTGTATTAATAAATTCTCTCTCCGTCTGCAGTTCCAAGCGTCCCACCTCGAGGTTGATGGGTTCAGATTGACAGGAGAGACTGAAGGAAAGATCAGCATCTCAGAGGACGGCTGGCTCTACCTGGAACAGACCCTGGACTGGGCCCACACACAGACACATACTCTGGAGGTGACACACACACTAACACACACACACACACACACACACACACACACACACACACACACACACACTCACACTCACACTCACACTCACACTCACACTCACACTCACACTCACACACACACACACACACACACACACACACACACACACACACACACACACACTCTCACACACACACACACACACACACACACACACACACACACACACACACACACACACACACACACACACACACACACACACACACACACACACACACACACACACACATACCCTGTAGAAGTTAACACACACTGTAGAAGTTAACACACACTGTAGAAGATTACACACACACACACACCCACTGTAGAAGTTAACACACACACTGTAGAAGATAACACACACACACACTGTAGAAGTTAACACACACTGTAGAAGTTAACACTCACAGACACACACTGTAGAAGTTAACACACACAGACACACACTGTAGAAGTTAACACACACAGACACACACTGTAGAAGTTCACACACACAGACACACACTGTAGAAGTTCACACACACACACACTGTAGAAGTTAAAAACTTCTTCAGGATCGGTGGGTCCCCCTCGGTACGGTTGAGCTAATGTAGGTAATGCGATTAGAATGAGGTTGTAAGTAACAAGAACATTTCCCAGGACATAGACATATCTGATATTGTCAGAAAGCTTACATTTTTGTTAAACTAACTGCACTGTCCAATTTACAGTAGCTATTACAGTGAAATAATACCATACTATTGTTTGAGAGTGCACAGTTTTGAACAGGAAAAGTTATGAATAAACCAATTAGGCACATTTGGGCAGTCTTGATACAAAATGTTAAACAGAAATACAATGGCTCATTGGATCAGTCTAAAACTTTGCACATACAGTTCTGTCATCTAGTGGCCAAAATCTAAATTGCAGCTGGAATAAAACATGATGGCCTTTCTCTTGCATTTCAAAGGTGATGGTAAAAAAAAAAATACAAAAGAACGGTTGTTTTTTTCTTTGTCTTATCTTTTACCGGATCTATTGTGTTATATTCCACAAACTTCAAAGTGTTTCCATTCAAATGGTATCAAGAATATGCATATACTTGCTTCAGGGCCTGAGTTACAGGCAGATAGATTTGGGTATGTCATTTTAGGCGAAAATTAAAAAAATGGGTCCGATCATGAAGAGGTTTTAAACACACACAGACAAACACTATAGTAGTTAACATACACGTGATACAAGTTAGTATTTGATGTCCATCCATGTCATAGATGTGGATAGACAGGAGATGATGTGGAAACTGCCCACTAGGGGCAACAGTGAGTGATGTTACCTTCAAGTAGGTTTTGGCATTGTGGACGGGGATGGTGGATGGGCATAAGCATCTGCCTCTGCCTCTGATTCAAATCAAATCAAATCAGATCAAAGTTTATTTGTCACGTGTGCCGAATACAACAGGTGTAGATAGACCTTACAGTGAAATGCTTACTTACAGGCTCTAACCAATAGTGCGAAAAAAAGGTATGTGTGTGTGTGTAAGTAAAGAAATAAAACAACAGTAAAAAGACATTTGAAAATAACAGTAGCAAGGCTATATTCAGACACCGGTTAGTCAGGCTTATTGAGGTAGTATGTACATGTAGGTATGGTTAAAGTGACTATGCATATATGATGAACAGAGAGTAGCAGTAGCGTAAAAAGACTGGTTGGCTGTTGGTGGGACACAATGCAGTTCTCCTCTTCTCCTCTTAGCCAATGTGCGGGAGCATTGGTTGGTCCGGCCAATTGAGGTAGTATGTACATGAATGTATAGTTAAAATGACTATGCATATAAAATAAACAGAGAATAGCAGCAGAGTAAAAGAGGGGTTGGGGGGGCACACAATGCAAATAGTCCGGGCAACCATTTGGTTACCTGTTCAGGAGTCTTATGGTTTGGGGGTAAAAACTGTTGAGAAGCCTTCTTGTCCTAGACTTGGCACTCCGGTACGGCTTGCCATGCGGTAGTAGAGAGAACAGTCTATGACTGGGGTGGCTGGGGTCTTTGACAATTTTTAGGGCCTTCCTCTGACACCGCCTGGTGTAGAGGTCCTGGATGGCAGGCAGCTTTGCCTCAGTGATGTACTGGGCTGTTCGCACTACCCTCTGAAGTGCCTTGCGGTCAGAGGCCGAGCAATTACCGTACCAGGCAGTGATGCAACCGGTCAGGATGCTCTCGATGTTGCAGCTGTAGAACCTTTTGAGGATCTCAGGACCCATGCCAAATCTTTTTAGTTTCCTGAGGGGGAATAGGCTTTGTCGTGCCCTCTTCAAGACTGTCTTGGTGTGTTTGGACCATTCTAGTTTGTTGCTGATACCAAGGTACTTGAAGCTCTCAACCTGCTCCACTACAGCCTCGTCGATGAGAATGGGGTGTGCTCGGTCCTCCTTTTCCTGTAGTCCACAATCATCTCCTTAGTCTTGGTTATGTTGAGGGATAGGTTGTTATTCTGGCACCACCCGGCCAGGTCTCTGACCTCCTCCCTATAGGCTGCCTCGTCGTTGTCGGTGATCAGGCCTACCACTGTTGTGTCATCTGCAAACTTAATGATGGTGTTGGAGTCGTGCCTGGCCATGCAGTCGTGGGTGAACAGGGAGTACAGGAGGGGACTGAGCACACACCGCTGGGGAGCTCCAGTGTTGAGGATCAACGTGGTAGATGTGTTGCTACCTACCCTCACCACCTGGGGGGCGGCCCGTCAGGAAGTCCAGGATCCAGTTGCAGAGGGAGGTGTTTAGTCCCAGGTTCCTTAGATTAGTGATGAGCTTTGAGGGTACTATGGTGTTGAACGCTGGGAAAGGACAGTGTGGAGTGCAATAGGTGGGAAAGGACAGTGTGGAGTGCAATAGGTGGGAAAGGACAGTGTGGAGTGCAATAGAGATTGCATCATCATTCCAAAAGTTGCATGTTCAAATCCAGCAATAGAAAGTTGTTTCAGATTTTTTTTAAATTAAGCCTATCCCAAATCTTAACCCTTACCTTAACCATTCAGAGTTAATGTCTAACCTTAAGAATTTGGAGTTAATGCCTAAGCTTAACCCTAACCTTAACAATTCTGACTTAATACCTACATTTAACCTTAAACACTTCCAAATTTGACATTTGAAACAACTTTAAAATGTGACGTTTGAGAAACATGGATGAACGTCTAATTCTGACGTGAGACTGTGAGAGCTGGTAGGTACAGACACACAGACATACACACACTGTCGATTCACAGATCTGACAAGTATCTGCATGCACACACATACACCAAGACATTTAGTATAGACCCACACACACATACACCAAGACATTTAGTATAGACCCACACACACATACACCAAGACATTTAGTATAGACCCACACACACATACACCAAGACATTTAGTATAGACCCACACACACATACACCAAGACATTTAGTATAGACCCACACACACATACACCAAGACATTTAGTATAGACCCACACACACATACACCAAGACATTTAGTATAGACCCACACACACATACACCAAGACATTTAGTATAGACCCACACACACATACACCAAGACATTTAGTATAGACCCACACACACATCCCAGCTTCATGTTGTTTTTGTTGTTGTTGTTGTTGTAGCTGGAGGCCTTAGTGGGTTCAGAACCAGTAGAAGGTCCAGTCAGCATCACCATCAACGTGTTGGATGTCAACAACCACGCCCCCTCCTTCAACCAGACAGACTACATCGGCATCGTCAAGGAACGTACCCCCGCAGGTCTGTCTGTCTGTCTGACTGACTGTCTGTCTATCCGTCTGTTTGTCTGTCTGTGTGTGTGTTCATTATGTGTGTGTGTGTTGCAGGTGTTCCATTTGCGCGTGTGTTTGCTACTGACCTGGACGACCCAGAGTCTCCCAACGCCCAGCTGAGTTACACCCTGGTCTCCCAGATCCCCAACAGAGACAACACCCTGTTCTTCCAGATCAACAGCAACACAGGAGAGATTTCTACTACTGCCGAGGGTAACACACACACACACACACACACACACACAAACGCATGCACACAGGCGCACACACACACACACACACACTCCCAGAGAGCCCCAAAGTGCACACTCATAGATCATCCCAGATGTTGTGGTCTCTAATCTCATCCTGTATGAGTGCTAATCTGTGAGTTCTGCATCCTTTAATCTCACACCAGCCAGGATTACCACAACACAACTCTCGTGCTCCAGATTAACACATGCTTGGTGTCAGATTGACCACGTGTACCACGTGATTATATTACTGATTACAGCTCTGTCTGTGTGTGTGTGTGTGTGTGTGTGTGTGTGTGTGTGTGTGTGTGTGTGTGTGTGTGTGTGTGTGTGTGTGTGTGTGTGTGTGTGTGTGTGTGTGTGTGTGTGTGTGTGTGTTCCTGAAGGAGAGCGTCTGCTGAAGGCCAGAGAAAGTGTTATTCATTCCAGAGGAGGGGACTTCAGTGATTCTCTGAAGAAGAGGTTTGATGACTACTGCACCCCCACAAAGGACATCCCTTATGAACTCAACCCCTTCTACAGCTGTGTGCAGAGGGCAGGTCTGTGTGTACTTCACTATATTTACTTGTAGTTTAAGATGAAACCATAAAATCACTATTGTCAGGTAAGCCTGACCAAGATGGTCCAAATAGATAGATGATTGAGCTCATAGCAGACCACAAGGGGGGCGGATAAAGAGAAAAAGAGGAGGGCATTTCAGAGAGGAAGCAAATAGAGCAGAGCACATGCAGACACTTGGAAACATGTCAGGCAGAGAGGGGGGGGGGGGGGGTAAAGAGAGAGATAAGGATAGAGAGAGCGAGAATGATAGAGAGAGTGAGAGGGATAGAGACAGAGGCATAGAGAGCGAGGGATAGATAGATTAATTCAAGTGATTAAGGCTGATTAAGAGGTTAATGGTGTGATTGAGAGGCTGCTGAACAGAACCTCCTCTACATAATGTTGTTGAGTTCAGCTGTGGCCACTGGCCAGAGCAGCCTGACCTCTCACCTCTGACCCCTGTGTTATCACACAGAGAGCCCCAAGGTCACGCTCAAATATTCCCACATAGTACACTACTACTAGTACACTACTTTTGTCCAGGGCCCTACGTTGGCCAGTTCATCCATAGACATACAGGGCGACAGTCAAACACAGTGTGCCATATGGGAAATAGGGCATCATTTGGGCCTCTCTTCTTCGGTGGTGCCTGTGTATTGACTGTGAATGGTCCTGTTTCTTCCTCTGTGGTTGTAGAGTCTCGGAGGCTGAACCCTCTGGAAGACCCAGACTTCACGCTGATTGTTCGTGTGGAGGACATGGGCGGGGAGTCGGTGAACGCTCTCAACGGTAACGCGAGGGTTAAAATTGTCGTGCAGGAGAACCTGTGGGTCAATCCTGGACCGATCAACCTCAGAGAACAGTTGAAAGGGATATACCCCATGCACATCGGCAAGGTACGGCAGGGGTGGAAATCACACTCACACAATCACTATAGGTGCCCCAGTACCTAACTAAGGAAACTGTTTAGAAAACACTAAGGACCTAAAGAGACTGTTTAGAAAACACAAATTACCTAATTAGGCTGTTTAGAAAATACTAAGGACCTAAAGAGACTGTTTAGAAAACACTAAGGACCTAAAGAGACTCTCTAGAAAACACATAATCAGCATGCATACCTTAAATTTGATCTCCTATTGACATCACTGCATAATTAAAGGAAAATGTTACATATAAAGCAGTTAAGATACAGTACATGTCTAAAGCTGTCTGTCTGTCTGTCTGTCTGTCTGTCTGTCTGTCTGTCTGTCTGTCTGTCTGTCTGTCTGTCTGTGTGTCCGTCCGTCCGTCCGTCCGTCTGTCTGTCCGATGTCTCCCTGCAGGTCCAGTCTAATGATCCCAGTGCCTTCTACAGGCTGGTACAGAAAGAGCGGGAGCTGACGTTCCCCTTCAATGTCACAGAGGAAGGAGACATTCTGCTGACTGAGGAGCTGGACAGAGAGGACAAGGCCATGGTAACCAGCTAGTCCTCCTCATCACAATCACTATCTAACACTCTGGTCCCAAGCAGCATTATTTAATGGAGTACTGTCCATCACTGGATAGTTCACATAAAAATAAATGTCATTGTGTGTGTGTGTGTTCCAGTACATCCTGGTGGTGTTCGCTGAGGATAGCTATGGTAACCAGGTAGACCCTCCCCTGGAGGTGCAGGTGGTGGTGGACGATGTGAATGATAACGCTCCAATCTGTGAGGAGGAACTCAGTGTGTTTGAAGTGCAGGAGAACGAACCCACAGGTAACTAACTACTGGATGTGTGTGTGTGTGTGTGTGTGATAGGTTGGAGATGTGTGATACACTATACAGCCAAAAGTATATGGACACCCCTTTAAATTAGTGGATTCGGCTATTTCAGCCATAGCAGCAAAGGGGGGACCAACTCCATATTAATGCCCATGATTTTGGAATGAGATGTTTGACGAGCAGGTGTCCACATGCTTACTTTTACATTTCATTGACCCTGATGTGCATTCCATAAATGTGTGAAAAGTCTCGTATCTTGTGACTTTGATGTTAGGACTGTGTTGTGATTGATGTTAGGACTGTGTTGAGACTGATATTAGGACTGTGTTGAGACTGGTGTTAGGACTGTGTTGAGACTGATGTTAGGACTGTGTTGAGACTGATATTAGGACTGTGTTGTGACTGTTAGGACTGTGTTGTGACTGATGTTAGGACTGTGTTGTGACTGATGTTAGGACTGTGTTGTGACTGATGTTAGGTCTGTGTTGAGACTGATGATAGGACTGTGTTGAGACTGATATTAGGACTGTGTTGTGACTGTTAGGACTGTGTTGTGACTGATGTTAGGACTGTGTTGTGACTGATGTTAGGACCGTGTTGTGACTGATATTAGGACTGTGTTGAGACTGATATTAGGACTGTGTTGTGACTGATGTTAGGACTGTGTTGTGAATGATGTTAGGACTGTGTTGAGACTGGTGTTAGGACTGTGTTGTGACTGATAGGACTGTGTTGAGACTGATATTAGGACTGTGTTGTGACTGATAGGACTGTGTTGTGACTGATAGGACTGTGTTGTGACTGGTGTTAGGACTGTGTTGAGACTGATGTTAGGACTGTGTTGTGACTGGTGTTAGGACTGTGTTGTGACTTATAGGACTGTGTTGAGACTGATGTTAGGACTGTGTTGTGACTGATGTTAGGACTGTGTTGTGACTGATGTTAGGACTGTGTTGTGACTGATGTTAGGTCTGATGTCAGGACTGTGTTGAGACTGATGTTAGGACTGTGTTGTGACTGATGTTAGGACTGTGTTGTGACTGATGTTAGGACTGTGTTGAGACTGATGTTAGGTCTGATGTTAGGACTGTGTTGAGACTGATGTTAGGACTGTGTTGTGACTGATGTTAGGAATGTGTTGTGACTGGTGTTAGGACTGTGTTGAGACTGATGTTAGGACTGTGTTGAGACTGATGTTATAACTGTGTTGTGACTGATGTTAGGACTGTGTTGTGACTGATGTTATAGTTGTGTTGAGACTGATGTTAGGACTGTGTTGTGACTGATGTTAGGACTGTGTTGTGACTGATGTTATAACTGTGTTGAGACTGATGTTAGGACTGTGTTGTGACTGATGTTAGGACTGTGTTGAGACTGATGTTAGGACTGTGTTGAGACTGATGTTAGGACTGTGTTGTGACTGATGTTAGGACTGTGTTGTGACTGATGTTAGGACTGTGTTGAGACTGATGTTAGGACTGTGTTGTGACTGGTGTTAGGACTGTGTTGTGACTGATGTTAGGACTGTGTTGTGACTGATGTTAGGTCTGATGTCAGGACTGTGTTGAGACTGATGTTAGGACTGTGTTGTGACTGATGTTAGGACTGTGTTGTGACTGATGTTAGGACTGTGTTGAGACTGATGTTTGGACTGTGTTGAGACTGATGTTAGGACTGTGTTGAGACTGATGTTAGGTCTGATGTTAGGACTGTGTTGAGACTGATGTTAGAACTGTGTTGTGACTGATGTTAGGTCTGATGTTAGGACTGTGTTGTGACTGATGTTAGAACTGTGTTGTGACTGATGTTAGGTCTGATGTTAGGACTGTGTTGTGACTGATGTTAGGACTGTGTTGTGACTGATGTTATAACTGTGTTGTGACTGATGTTAGGACTGGGTTGAGACTGATGTTAGAACTGTGTTGTGACTGATGTTAGGACTGTGTTGTGACTGATGTTAGGACTGTGTTGTGACTGATGTTATAACTGTGTTGTGACTGATGTTAGGACTGTGTTGAGACTGATGTTAGAACTGTGTTGTGACTGATGTTAGCACTGTGTTGTGACTGATGTTAGGACTGTGTTGTGACTGATATTAGTAATGTGTTGAGACTGATGTTAGGACTGTGTTGTGACTGATGTTAGGACTGTGTTGTGACTGATGTTAGCACTGTGTTGTGACTGATGTTAGGACTGTGTTGTGACTGATATTAGTAATGTGTTGAGACTGATGTTAGGACTGTGTTGTGACTGATGTTAGGACTGTGTTGTGACTGATATTAGGTCTGTGTTGTGACTGATGTTAGGACTGTGTTGTGACTGATGTTAGGACTGTGTTGAGACTGTTGTTAGGACTGTGTTGTGACTGGTGTTAGGACTGTGTTGAGACTGATGTTAGGACTGTGTTGTGACTGGTGTTAGGACTGTGTTGAGACTGATGTTAGGACTGTGTTGTGACTGATGTTAGGACTGTGTTGTGACTGATATTAGGACTGTGTTGTGACTGATGTTAGGACTGTGTTGTGGCTGATGTTAGGACTGTGTTGTGACTGATGTTAGGACTGTGTTGTGACTGATGTTAGGACTGTGTTGAGACTGGTGTTAGGACTGTGTTGAGACTGATGTTAGGTCTGATGTTAGGACTGTGTTGAGACTGATGTTAGAACTGTGTTGTGACTGATGTTAGGTCTGATGTTAGGACTGTGTTGTGACTGATGTTAGAACTGTGTTGTGACTGATGTTAGGTCTGATGTTAGGACTGTGTTGTGACTGATGTTAGGACTGTGTTGTGACTGATGTTATAACTGTGTTGTGACTGATGTTAGGACTGGGTTGAGACTGATGTTAGAACTGTGTTGTGACTGATGTTAGGACTGTGTTGTGACTGATGTTAGGACTGTGTTGTGACTGATGTTATAACTGTGTTGTGACTGATGTTAGGACTGTGTTGAGACTGATGTTAGAACTGTGTTGTGACTGATGTTAGCAC
Source organism: Salvelinus fontinalis (assembly GCF_029448725.1). Lineage (NCBI taxonomy): Eukaryota > Metazoa > Chordata > Actinopteri > Salmoniformes > Salmonidae > Salvelinus > Salvelinus fontinalis. The sequence goes on from NC_074702.1 coordinate 7,981,624, forward strand.
TGTGTTGTGACTGATGTTAGGACTGTGTTGTGACTGATATTAGTAATGTGTTGAGACTGATGTTAGGACTGTGTTGTGACTGATGTTAGGACTGTGTTGTGACTGATGTTAGCACTGTGTTGTGACTGATGTTAGGACTGTGTTGTGACTGATATTAGTAATGTGTTGAGACTGATGTTAGGACTGTGTTGTGACTGATGTTAGGACTGTGTTGTGACTGATATTAGGTCTGTGTTGTGACTGATGTTAGGACTGTGTTGTGACTGATGTTAGGACTGTGTTGAGACTGTTGTTAGGACTGTGTTGTGACTGGTGTTAGGACTGTGTTGAGACTGATGTTAGGACTGTGTTGTGACTGGTGTTAGGACTGTGTTGAGACTGATGTTAGGACTGTGTTGTGACTGATGTTAGGACTGTGTTGTGACTGATATTAGGACTGTGTTGTGACTGATGTTAGGACTGTGTTGTGGCTGATGTTAGGACTGTGTTGTGACTGATGTTAGGACTGTGTTGTGACTGATGTTAGGACTGTGTTGAGACTGGTGTTGTGACTGGTGTTAGGACTGTGTTGAGACTGGTGTTAGGACTGTGTTGTGACTGATGTTAGTACTGTGTTGTGACTGATGTTAGGACTGTGTTGTGACTGATGTTAGGACTGTGTTGTGACTGATGTTAGGACTGTGTTGAGACTGATATTAGGACTGTGTTGTGACTGATGTTAGGACTGTGTTGAGACTGGTGTTAGGACTGTGTTGTGACTGATAGGACTGTGTTGAGACTGATATTAGGACTGTGTTGTGACTGATGTTAGGACTGTGTTGTGATTGATGTTAGGACTGTGTTGAGACTGATGTTAGGACTGTGTTGTGACTGATGTTAGGACTGTGTTGAGACTGGTGTTAGGACTGTGTTGTGACTGATAGGACTGTGTTGAGACTGATATTAGGACTGTGTTGTGACTGATGTTAGGACTGTGTTGTGACTGATGTTAGGACTGTGTTGAGACTGATATTAGGACTGTGTTGTGACTGATGTTAGGACTGTGTTGTGACTGATGTTAGGACTGTGTTGAGACTGGTGTTAGGACTGTGTTGTGACTGATAGGACTGTGTTGAGACTGATATTAGGACTGTGTTGTGACTGATGTTAGGACTGTGTTGTGACTGGTGTTAGGACTGTGTTGAGACTGATGTTAGCACTGTGTTGTGACTGATGTTAGGACTGTGTTGTGACTGATATTAGTAATGTGTTGAGACTGATGTTAGGACTGTGTTGTGACTGATGTTAGGACTGTGTTGTGACTGATATTAGTAATGTGTTGAGACTGATGTTAGGACTGTGTTGTGACTGATGTTAGGACTGTGTTGTGACTGATATTAGGTCTGTGTTGTGACTGATGTTAGGACTGTGTTGTGACTGATGTTAGGACTGTGTTGAGACTGTTGTTAGGACTGTGTTGTGACTGGTGTTAGGACTGTGTTGAGACTGATGTTAGGACTGTGTTGTGACTGGTGTTAGGACTGTGTTGAGACTGATGTTAGGACTGTGTTGTGACTGATGTTAGGACTGTGTTGTGACTGATATTAGGACTGTGTTGTGACTGATGTTAGGACTGTGTTGTGGCTGATGTTAGGACTGTGTTGTGACTGATGTTAGGACTGTGTTGTGACTGATGTTAGGACTGTGTTGAGACTGGTGTTGTGACTGGTGTTAGGACTGTGTTGAGACTGGTGTTAGGACTGTGTTGTGACTGATGTTAGTACTGTGTTGTGACTGATGTTAGGACTGTGTTGTGACTGATGTTAGGACTGTGTTGTGACTGATGTTAGGACTGTGTTGAGACTGATGTTAGGACTGTGTTGTGACTGATGTTAGGACTGTGTTGTGACTGATGTTAGGACTGTGTTGAGACTGGTGTTAGGACTGTGTTGTGACTGATAGGACTGTGTTGAGACTGATATTAGGACTGTGTTGTGACTGATAGGACTGTGTTGTGACTGATAGGACTGTGTTGTGACTGGTGTTAGGACTGTGTTGAGACTGATGTTAGGACTGGTGTTAGGACTGTGTTGTGACTGATAGGACTGTGTTGAGACTGATGTTAGGACTGTGTTGTGACTGATGTTAGGACTGTGTTGTGACTGATGTTAGGACTGTGTTGTGACTGATGTTAGGTCTGATGTCAGGACTGTGTTGAGACTGATGTTAGGACTGTGTTGTGACTGATGTTAGGACTATGTTGTGACTGATGTTAGGACTGTGTTGTGACTGGTGTTAGTGCTGTGTTGTGACTGGTGTTAGGACTGTGTGGTGGCTGATAGGACTGTGTTGAGACTGATGTTAGGACTGTGTTGTGACTGATGTTAGGACTGTGTTGTGACTGATGTTAGGACTGTGTTGTGACTGATGTTAGGACTGTGTTGAGACTGATGTTAGGTCTGATGTTAGGACTGTGTTGAGACTGATGTTAGGACTGTGTTGTGACTGATGTTAGGAATGTGTTGTGACTGGTGTTAGGACTGTGTTGTGACTGATGTTAGGACTGTGTTGAGACTGATGTTATAACTGTGTTGTGACTGATGTTAGGACTGTGTTGTGACTGATGTTATAACTGTGTTGAGACTGATGTTAGGACTGTGTTGTGACTGATGTTAGGACTGTGTTGTGACTGATGTTATAACTGTGTTGAGACTGATGTTAGGACTGTGTTGTGACTGATGTTAGGACTGTGTTGAGACTGATGTTAGGACTGTGTTGAGACTGATGTTAGGACTGTGTTGTGACTGGTGTTAGGACTGTGTTGTGACTGATGTTAGGACTGTGTTGTGACTGATGTTAGGACTGTGTTGAGCCTGATGTTAGGACTGTGTTGTGACTGGTGTTAGGACTGTGTTGTGACTGGTGTTAGGACTGTGTTGTGACTGATGTTAGGACTGTGTTGTGACTGATGTTAGGACTGTGTTGTGACTGATGTTAGGTCTGATGTTAGGACTGTGTTGTGACTGATGTTAGGACTGTGTTGTGAATGATGTTAGGACTGTGTTGTGACTGATGTTAGGACTGTGTTGTGACTGATGTTAGGACTGTGTTTTGACTGATGTTAGGACTGTGTTGAGACTGATGTTAGGACTGTGTTGTGACTGATGTTAGGACTGTGTTGTGACTGATGTTAGGACTGTGTTGAGACTGGTGTTAGGACTGTGTTGTGACTGATAGGACTGTGTTGAGACTGATATTAGGACTGTGTTGTGACTGATAGGACTGTGTTGTGACTGATAGGACTGTGTTGTGACTGGTGTTAGGACTGTGTTGAGACTGATGTTAGGACTGTGTTGTGACTGGTGTTAGGACTGTGTTGTGACTGATAGGACTGTGTTGAGACTGATGTTAGGACTGTGTTGTGACTGATGTTAGGACTTTGTTGTGACTGATGTTAGGACTGTGTTGTGACTGATGTTAGGTCTGATGTCAGGACTGTGTTGAGACTGATGTTAGGACTGTGTTGTGACTGATGTTAGGACTGTGTTGTGACTGATGTTAGGACTGTGTTGTGACTGGTGTTAGGGCTGTGTTGTGACTGGTGTTAGGACTGTGTTGTGGCTGATAGGACTGTGTTGTGACTGATGTTAGGACTGTGTTGTGACTGATGTTAGGGCTGTGTTGTGACTGATGTTAGGACTGTGTTGAGACTGATGTTAGGACTGTGTTGAGACTGATGTTAGGACTGTGTTGAGACTGATGTTAGGACTGTGTTGTGACTGATGTTAGGAATGTGTTGTGACTGATGTTAGGAATGTGTTGTGACTGGTGTTAGGACTGTGTTGTGACTGATGTTATAACTGTGTTGTGACTGATGTTAGGACTGTGTTGTGACTGATGTTATAATTGTGTTGAGACTGATGTTAGGACTGTGTTGTGACTGATGTTAGGACTGTGTTGTGACTGATGTTATAACTGTGTTGAGACTGATGTTAGGACTGTGTTGTGACTGATGTTAGGACTGTGTTGAGACTGATGTTAGGACTGTGTTGAGACTGATGTTAGGACTGTGTTGTGACTGGTGTTAGGACTGTGTTGTGACTGATGTTAGGACTGTGTTGTGACTGATGTTAGGACTGTGTTGAGACTGATGTTAGGACTGTGTTGTGACTGGTGTTAGGACTGTGTTGTGACTGGTGTTAGGACTGTGTTGTGACTGATGTTAGGACTGTGTTGTGACTGATGTTAGGACTGTGTTGTGACTGATGTTAGGTCTGATGTTAGGACTGTGTTGTGACTGATGTTAGGACTGTGTTGTGAATGATGTTAGGACTGTGTTGTGACTGATGTTAGGACTGTGTTGTGACTGATGTTAGGACTGTGTTTTGACTGATGTTAGGACTGTATTGAGACTGATGTTAGGACTGTGTTGTGACTGATGTTAGGACTGTGTTGTGACTGATGTTAGGACTGTGTTGAGACTGATGTTTGGACTGTGTTGAGACTGATGTTAGGACTGTGTTGAGACTGATGTTAGGTCTGATGTTAGGACTGTGTTGAGACTGATGTTAGAACTGTGTTGTGACTGATGTTAGGTCTGATGTTAGGACTGTGTTGTGACTGATGTTAGAACTGTGTTGTGACTGATGTTAGGTCTGATGTTAGGACTGTGTTGTGACTGATGTTAGGACTGTGTTGTGACTGATGTTATAACTGTGTTGTGACTGATGTTAGGACTGTGTTGAGACTGATGTTAGAACTGTGTTGTGACTGATGTTAGGACTGTGTTGTGACTGATGTTAGGACTGTGTTGTGACTGATGTTATAACTGTGTTGTGACTGATGTTAGGACTGTGTTGAGACTGATGTTAGAACTGTGTTGTGACTGATGTTAGCACTGTGTTGTGACTGATGTTAGGACTGTGTTGTGACTGATATTAGTAATGTGTTGAGACTGATGTTAGGACTGTGTTGAGACTGATGTTAGGACTGTGTTGTGACTGATGTTAGCACTGTGTTGTGACTGATGTTAGGACTGTGTTGTGACTGATATTAGTAATGTGTTGAGACTGATGTTAGGACTGTGTTGTGACTGATGTTAGGACTGTGTTGTGACTGATATTAGGTCTGTGTTGTGACTGATGTTAGGACTGTGTTGTGACTGATGTTAGGACTGTGTTGAGACTGTTGTTAGGACTGTGTTGTGACTGGTGTTAGGACTGTGTTGAGACTGATGTTAGGACTGTGTTGTGACTGGTGTTAGGACTGTGTTGAGACTGATGTTTGGACTGTGTTGTGACTGATGTTAGGACTGTGTTGTGACTGATGTTAGGACTGTGTTGTGACTGGTGTTAGGACTGTGTTGAGACTGATGTTAGGACTGTGTTGTGACTGGTGTTAGGACTGTGTTGAGACTGTGTTGTGACTGATGTTAGGACTGTGTTGTGACTGATATTAGGACTGTGTTGTGACTGATGTTAGGACTGTGTTGTGACTGATGTTAGGACTGTGTTGTGACTGATGTTAGAACTGTGTTGTGACTGATGTTAGGACTGTGTTGTGACTGATGTTAGGACTGTGTTGTGACTGATGTTAGGACTGTGTTGTGGCTGATGTTAGGACTGTGTTGTGACTGATGTTAGGACTGTGTTGTGACTGATGTTAGGACTGTGTTGTGACTGATGTTAGGACTGTGTTGTGACTGATGTTAGGACTGTGTTGTGGCTGATGTTAGGACTGTGTTGTGACTGATGTTAGGACTGTGTTGTGACTGATGTTAGGACTGTGTTGAGACTGATGTTAGGACTGTGTTGTGACTGATGTTAGGACTGTGTTGTGACTGATGTTAGGACTGTGTTGAGACTGATGTTAGGACTGTGTTGTGACTGATGTTAGGACTGTGTTGAGACTGATGTTAGGACTGTGTTGTGACTGATGTTAGGACTGTGTTGAGACTGATGTTAGGACTGTGTTGAGACTGGTGTTAGGACTGTGTTGTGACTGGTGTTAGGACTGTGTTGTGACTGATGTTAGGACTGTGTTGTGACTGATGTTAGGACTGTGTTGAGACTGATGTTAGGACTGTGTTGTGACTGGTGTTAGGACTGTGTTGTGACTGGTGTTAGGACTGTGTTGTGACTGATGTTAGGACTGTGTTGTGACTGATGTTAGGACTGTGTTGTGACTGATGTTAGGTCTGATGTTAGGACTGTGTTGTGACTGATGTTAGGACTGTGTTGTGAATGATGTTAGGACTGTGTTGTGACTGATGTTAGGACTGTGTTGTGACTGATGTTAGGACTGTGTTTTGACTGATGTTAGGACTGTATTGAGACTGATGTTAGGACTGTGTTGTGACTGATGTTAGGACTGTGTTGTGACTGATGTTAGGACTGTGTTGAGACTGATGTTTGGACTGTGTTGAGACTGATGTTAGGACTGTGTTGAGACTGATGTTAGGTCTGATGTTAGGACTGTGTTGAGACTGATGTTAGAACTGTGTTGTGACTGATGTTAGGTCTGATGTTAGGACTGTGTTGTGACTGATGTTAGAACTGTGTTGTGACTGATGTTAGGTCTGATGTTAGGACTGTGTTGTGACTGATGTTAGGACTGTGTTGTGACTGATGTTATAACTGTGTTGTGACTGATGTTAGGACTGTGTTGAGACTGATGTTAGAACTGTGTTGTGACTGATGTTAGGACTGTGTTGTGACTGATGTTAGGACTGTGTTGTGACTGATGTTATAACTGTGTTGTGACTGATGTTAGGACTGTGTTGAGACTGATGTTAGAACTGTGTTGTGACTGATGTTAGCACTGTGTTGTGACTGATGTTAGGACTGTGTTGTGACTGATATTAGTAATGTGTTGAGACTGATGTTAGGACTGTGTTGAGACTGATGTTAGGACTGTGTTGTGACTGATGTTAGCACTGTGTTGTGACTGATGTTAGGACTGTGTTGTGACTGATATTAGTAATGTGTTGAGACTGATGTTAGGACTGTGTTGTGACTGATGTTAGGACTGTGTTGTGACTGATATTAGGTCTGTGTTGTGACTGATGTTAGGACTGTGTTGTGACTGATGTTAGGACTGTGTTGAGACTGTTGTTAGGACTGTGTTGTGACTGGTGTTAGGACTGTGTTGAGACTGATGTTAGGACTGTGTTGTGACTGGTGTTAGGACTGTGTTGAGACTGATGTTTGGACTGTGTTGTGACTGATGTTAGGACTGTGTTGTGACTGATGTTAGGACTGTGTTGTGACTGGTGTTAGGACTGTGTTGAGACTGATGTTAGGACTGTGTTGTGACTGGTGTTAGGACTGTGTTGAGACTGTGTTGTGACTGATGTTAGGACTGTGTTGTGACTGATATTAGGACTGTGTTGTGACTGATGTTAGGACTGTGTTGTGACTGATGTTAGGACTGTGTTGTGACTGATGTTAGAACTGTGTTGTGACTGATGTTAGGACTGTGTTGTGACTGATGTTAGGACTGTGTTGTGACTGATGTTAGGACTGTGTTGTGGCTGATGTTAGGACTGTGTTGTGACTGATGTTAGGACTGTGTTGTGACTGATGTTAGGACTGTGTTGTGACTGATGTTAGGACTGTGTTGTGACTGATGTTAGGACTGTGTTGTGGCTGATGTTAGGACTGTGTTGTGACTGATGTTAGGACTGTGTTGTGACTGATGTTAGGACTGTGTTGAGACTGATGTTAGGACTGTGTTGTGACTGATGTTAGGACTGTGTTGTGACTGATGTTAGGACTGTGTTGAGACTGATGTTAGGACTGTGTTGTGACTGATGTTAGGACTGTGTTGAGACTGATGTTAGGACTGTGTTGTGACTGATGTTAGGACTGTGTTGAGACTGATGTTAGGACTGTGTTGAGACTGGTGTTAGGACAGTGTTGTGACTGATGTTAGGACTGTGTTGTGACTGATGTTAGGACTGTGTTGTGACTGATATTAGGACTGTGTTGTGACTGGTGTTAGGACTGTGTTGTGACTGGTGTTAGGACTGTGTTGTGACTGATATTAGGACTGTGTTGAGACTGATGTTAGGACTGTGTTGTGACTGATGTTAGGACTGTGTTGTGACTGATGTTAGGACTGTGTTGTGACTGGTGTTAGGACTGTGTTGAGACTGATATTAGGACTGTGTTGTTATATTAAAGGTATGTGTGTTCAGAGCTGAAGCATTCTAATAGTAACTCATATAACCTGTGTGATTGGTTCCTCTGGGTTCCAGGCAGCCCAGTTGGACATCTGATGGTGCATGATGCTGATGATGACAACACACCCAACGCGCTGCTCTCCTATTCGCTGGTGTCCCAAACCCCTTCCTCCGTCTTTACCATCGATGGCATCAGCGGCCGCATCCAGGCCAAGCAGATGCTCCAACGCAGAGACGCAACAGAGTACCACCTCACTGTCAGAGTAAACGACCCAGGTACATGCACACACACACTTGACCTTTGTCTAAAAGTTGGAACAGCACAGACACGTGTTTTCTTCAATGGGTCCTCACATACTGTTGTGTGTCTTCGTCAGGTTTCAGCACAGAATGTAAGGTCCTCATCAAGGTTATTGACATCAACAATGAGCTGCCCATCTTCGAGATGAATGACGTGAGACATACCTGAGACACACACCTGAGTTTCATATATGCTTTAGTTGGTATAGGTTGTTGACCTGTGACCTTTAATACTGTCTCTGTCTCTCTCTGTCTCTCTCTCTCTCCCTCTGTCTCTCTCTGTCTCTTTGTAGTATGGTCGTCACAACCTGTCTGAAGACACAGCTCTAGGCCACACCCTCCTGACAGTAAAAGCCACAGACGCCGACGACCCTGGAACAGGAAGCTCCCGCATCGAGTTCCACATAACCGCTGGCAACGAAGACGGAGTTTTCGCCATGGAGACAGACGACAATGGGGAGGGCAGGCTTGTTGTTGCTAAGGTAACTTCATACTGGAAGGTCAGATTTTGATAGGTGATGATAAAGATGGTAAGCTGATCCTAGATCTATGGTTGTATTGATTATTAAAGGAAACGTCCACCAGCAGCCTGAAACAAACCCACACAAACGCTTCCATTTTGCTCCAGAATGCTCACAGATCTCTCTCCCTTCCTCCCCATCTGCCTCCCTCTCCCTCCCCCTCTCTTTTCCTTCCTCCACCCTTCCTTCCTTTCCCCACTCTCCCCTCTCTCTCCCTTCCCCCCTCGATCTCCCTTCCTCCCCCCTCTCTCTTCCTCGCTCCCCTCTCTCCCCCTCTTTCTCCAGCCTCTGAACTATGAGACTGCTACATCCTATAAGCTACAGATTGATGCTCGTAACCCAGAGCCGCTGGTGAGCGGTCTCGAGTACGGCGCTGAGTCGTCCGCCGTGGTCTCGGTGGCGATCAGTGACGTTGATGAGGCTCCAGTGTTTGACATGGACATTCTGGATGTCACAGTGCTAGAGGACACCAAGGAGGGATCTACGCTGCTCAAAATAGACGCCAAGGACCCAGAGGGCAAAGAGATACTGTAATCACATTATGAGAGGGACTGATGTTGTGTGTGTGTTATGGCTCTGATAGTGTATGTTTTGTGCTAACTGTGTGTGTATTGTAGGTTCAAGATGGAGGGGGACACTAAGGGTTGGTTGGAGATTGATCCTGCTACTGGAGAGATAAAGATAAAGAATAAAGCTGTGCTGGACAGAGAGAGGGTGGAGGCCTTCCACTTTACTGTTGTCGCCTTCGAGAAAGGTGAAGAACACACATACGTATATTTCGGATACTTTTTGGACCCACACACTGCCAGTTTGAGTCCAGGTTAGAGAATATCCATAATGAATAATATCTCTCCACCCTCAGCCAATCCAGAGCTGTCCTCAGAGCGCGAGGTGTCTGTGAGGCTGCTGGATGTGAATGACAATGTCCCCAAGCTGACAGAGAACCAGGCCTTCATCTGTGTGAAGAAGCCCCAGCCTATAGTCCTGACGGCCCTGGACGCAGACGCAGACCCCTTCGGAGCACCTTTCACATTCAGCCTGGCCCAGGGCAAGAAGTCCCCCAACTGGGACCTAAGCGCTGTGGACGGTACACATTTGTTAGACAAGACTACATCTCCTAGAGATCCTGTCTATTAATGTGCTCCCGTGCTGATGTGGGATTGTGTCTCTTCCCTTGGTTTCCTGTAGGTACATCTGCTAAACTGACCCTGAAGAAATCTCCCAGCGAGGACAAAACCTTCCTAATCCCCATCAACATCAAAGACAACGCTGGCATGGGCATCACACAGAAGTTTGAGGGTGAGTGGTTACAGCCAGCTTTGTGTGATAACACACATCACACACAAGTCCATGTAGCTGTGAGTGGGTGTCTTTTACCAATGTGTATTTGTCTCTGATGTGTGTGTTCTCCCTACAGTGCGAGTGTGTAACTGCACAGAGCTGGGATACTGTTTCACCGAGCCAGGCGTTCATGCAGGGGTGTTAGGAATGCCCACCACCATCGGAATCCTGGCTGGAACTGTCGGATTCATCGGTGAGTAACAGGCGCTGTTGTTCACTGGTGTTGTTGCTATGCACTTTAAGGGAAGAGGGCGGAATGGTACAATCGAGGAACTAAGACATAACTGTAGATTAAAACGTATTGTTGTTGATAGTTATTGTTGTTCTTTTTGACTAATGGACAGACTAATCAAGTATCTAACGCAATTACGCAGGATTTTAGTTCTGGGTTTCCGATATTATTTTTTGACTGTTTTTTTTTATTTTTTATTTCACCTTTATTTAACCAGGTAGGCAAGTTGAGAACAAGTTCTCATTTACAATTGCGACCTGGCCAAGATAAAGCAAAGCAGTTCGACACATACAACAACACAGAGTTACACATGGAGTAAAACAAACATACAGTCAATAATACAGTAGAAAAATGAGTCTATATACAATGTGAGCAAATGAGGTGAGATAAGGGAGGTAAAGGCAAAAAAAGGCCATGGTGGCGAAGTAAATACAATATAGCAAGTAAAACACTGGAATGGTAGATTTGCAGTGGAAGAATGTGCAAAGTAGAGATAGAAATAATGGGGTGCAAAGGAGCAAAATAAATAAATACAGTAGGGGAAGAGGTAGTTGTTTGGGCTAAATTATAGATGGGCTATGTACAGGTGCAGTAATATGTGAGCTGCTCTGACAGCTGGTGCTTAAAGCTAGTGAGGGAGATAAGTGTTTCCAGTTTCAGAGATTGTTGTAGTTCGTTCCAGTCATTGGCAGCAAAGAACTGGAAGGAGAGGCGACCAAAGGAAGAATTGGTTTTGGGGGTGACCAGAGAGATATACCTGCTGGAGCGCGTGCTACAGGTGGGTTCTGCTATGGTGACCTATATTGATGGGTGATGTCACTTCCTCCCTAGCCCTGGTCCTGATCATCGCTTTCCATCGTATAAAGAAGGACAACCAGAAGAAAGTCTTGCTGGGAGAAACGGACGCCATTCTCTAGAAACACATGAGATAGCATGTGTTTGTTTAATTGTTATATTTCTGAAGAACAGATCTACTTTGATTGGTTGTATGCATATGTTATAAATACTACCTGGTTTCGTCATAATCATGCACTCATGCAGCTCAATAACTTATTTCCCTTGTCAGTGAATTTTGTCTGTATTTAGAATTTAGACTGTCCATTCTCAGCTGGTGTGTCTTGACTGGCTGTGTACTGTGTGATGGTTCAAACACTCCATTTCAAGCTGCTTGCTGTAATTGTGTAGACTGTTGCTCAGAGACTTCAGTTCACCGTTTGCCTCTGACTGTTTTTTGTGGTTGATATGTCTTTATACTGATACTCCATGATGTTTTTTTAATGAGGCCTGATATTAGTGAAGATGCTAGCTAGCCGAGGGTTAAATTAGGACGGTTCCACCACTTTAGAATGGGAGAAAGACTGCATACAGTAAAGAGTAGAAATGACCATGGAAAAACAACCGATGTTGGAGACAGTTCCAACACCTAAACATCCCTCAGTTTAACCCTTGGTGTTAACTGTTTGACAAGCCCAGTGTAAATGAGTGCCTGGTGAATGTCTGAGTGTGTACCATGTTTATTATAGTTTTGTGATTTTCTATTAAATTGGATTTCTATTACTATTTACTAATTCTGTTCAGTTTCCATTCAGTTTCAGACTTGATTTACTAGTTTTTATTCTGTTTCAGTACGATAAAAAACATATTTTGTTTTTATATTATTCAGTTGTAGTTTCAGTTTGTTGTATTTCATGTGTGAGGGACAGAAAGTAGCCTCACGTGTCCTTATGCTAGGGGCCATGTATGTGATGTAGGACTATAGCAGGGGTACTCAAGTACTATTTGAGATGGTCCGGTCACACACATTTCCTAGATGGCAAAAGTCCTGATGGATATTTCCATTTATCGGCGTAGTAACACACCCTCACCTCGCAATCCATGCCACAACAAACTGTTCAAACCGTTCACACCCTTCTTGTTGGTAGAGAGAATCATTTGTCGTTTTAAAGCTCATTGTCGGAAATTTTACATATTATCCACGTCTTATGCGTGTTCACATGATACCGGGAGTCGAATCCTCAGCGAATTACAAAAAATAAAACAATAGCTATCTCCCCATCTTTATCCTGAAATTCTTTGTGGGTGCTGTACAGATGAACTTTGAGGTTGTGGGATGTAGGGTGGTAGTGGGATGCAGGGTGGTATGCTGCCAGCCAGCAGCATACCACCCTGCATCCCACTGCTGCCAGCCAGCAGCATACCACTCTAGATCCCACTGCTGGCTTGCCTCTGAAACTAAGCCGGGTCGGTCCCTGGATGGGAGACCAGATGCTGCTCGAAGTGGTGTTGGAGGGCCAGTAGGGGGCACTTTTGCGTCTGGTCTAAGGAGATCCCCAGGGCAGTGAAGAGGACATTGCCTTGTGTAGGGTGCTGTCTTTTGGATTGAATGTTAAACGGATGTCCTGACTGTGGTCATTAAAAAGCCCATTACTTATCATAAGAGTAAGGGTGTTAACACTGGTGTCATGACAAAATTCCCAAACTGGTACCATTCCCATCATGAACACCTAATCACCCCCCCCCCCCTCATTATAATTGGCATATATCACTTAGCTGATGTGTGGTGAGTATTCTGGCACAAAAATGGTTGTCGTGCATCACCCAGGTGGGTGCTACACATTGGAGGTGAGTTTCCCCCTACAATGTAAAGCGCTTGGAGTACCTCAGTTGGTAGAAAAGTGCCATATAAATCCAATAAATTATTATTAGCTTCTGACACTACAATACATTTGCTTTTGTCCTTTCCAGCAATGTACTCCAAACAATCCCATACACGGCTTTGTCTTTTGCAACCAACCACTGCTGTGTTGTGTTTGCTGCTGCCATTGTTCACGCTCATGCTTCGTGCTCGTCCTCAGATTTCTTCCGTTAGCTAGCGATGCACCAGCTAGGCCTATTTGAAACATCGCCATCTACTGGCAGCATTTACCCTCCAGATTCAGAAGTTCAAAAACCCCATTAGAGAAAAAAGCTTCAAAACCCCATTCGATTTTTGTCCAAAGTTTAGAAGGAAAAAAACAACTGAACATAATTCATGATGGTTTTAATTTAGTTTGTTTTGCAGTCAAAGATAATAGTTCCAGTATAGTTTTTCAGTTTACTCAATTGTTTTTCCAATTTTTGTTTTTAATTAATTTTCATTTCAGTTTTCATTTACTTTTATAACCTTGGTGTGTGCAACACAGTAATGGAGAGAGGAGTGGAGAAAATGTCTATCTGGACCTACTGCTTTTGAGTAAAATTGTGTGCTTTGGGCTGAGAGAGGAATGTAATATTATGTGCATGTGTGTGTGCTTTGGGCTGAGAGAGGAATGTAATATTATGTGCATGTGTGTGTGCTTTGGGCTGAGAGAGGAATGTAATATTATGTGCATGTGTGTGTGCTTTGGGCTGAGAGAGGAATGTAATATTATGTGCATGTGTGTGTGCTTTGGGCTGAGAGAGAAATGTAATATTATGTGCATGTGTGTGTGCTTTGGGCTGAGAGAGGAATGTAATATTATGTGCATGTGTGTGTGCTTTGGGCTGAGAGAGGAATGTAATATTATGTGCATGTGTGTGTGCTTTGGGCTGAGAGAGGAATGTAATATTATGTGCATGTGTGTGTGCTTTGGGCTGAGAGAGGAATGTAGGTGCGTGCTTGTGTATGTTTCTGAAAGGTGAGTGATGAGGTAACTGTAATAACCATTAAAACTTGTACAGCAGCAGCTTTTTATACCTCTGTGAAAAGGCTTCTGATGAGGAAAACTCATTATAGGTGGTATTTAAGTGGTATAACACCTGAGAATTAATACATTAGTTTCTGTAGGTTTTTCTCTCTCTCCCTGTTTTTATGTCTACCTGTCATTCTGTCCTCAACGCTACTGAACTGAATGATGATGACTCGTCTCAGGGAGAGAGAGAGAAAGAGAAATAAAGAGAGAAAGAGAGAGGGGGATAGAGAAGAACTGAAGAGTTTTCTTAAAGGTACTGGGAGAATGAAAGCAAATTATCTCTCCGCAAGTTATTTCACAGCTACTCTTTCAAAATGATATGTATTTATTGTAAGACACATACTGATGTAATCAGTTAATGGCAGCACCTGTCAATGATTTTAGAGGTTGGAATAATTCTGATTTAAAATGATTTCTTTGTCCAGATCTGTCTACACTTGTAAGATATCCATACACAATGTGTGTCTGACTACCTCCGGAGGTGGGCAGGATGATCTGATCACAATCTGATCATAATGTGCCTTTTGACTGTCTAAAAATGTGGGCACAATCAGAATGTGGAGAAGATCAGGACAAAAGACGCAGGTTAGAACCATGCAGGTATAAACGGGCCTAGTGTGTGTGTGGAGACAGAGGCAGAGTGGAGTTTAGGTTTCAGAGCTCATAAAGTGCATCTAAGCATCAGACAACTTTTATTGTTTACGCCTGGGTCCACTCTGCTCTCGTAACCTGGTAACGCATTCCACAACAACAGACCCAAACACACCCACCAGAGAGACACAGAGACACCGAGACAGCAGAGATGAAGTGATAGGGTGTCGTTACTGTCACAAAACACAAATGTGTGTCATCACAGCTTCTCATGACCATCAACTGACCTCTGATCTCTCCGCCCATGCAACACATATCACCAGAACGGGCCTTACAGGGGTGTCCTTTAACTGTGTGGTGTGTGTGCATGTGTGTGTTTTTGTTTGCCAGTTTGTGTGTGTGTGTGTGTGTTACAAATTCCTATTCAACTTAAAAAAATCGATTGTAACACCATCAACACGCTGTTCAGCAAGACACAAAATACTGTTTTGTGAGGAAATGAAGGTCTTTTAACATTGACAATAGAGTCTACATGTTTGTTTTATATATGTTTCACAAGAGCTAAGTTTTTCAGAACAAAAACACAACACGTAGCTACCAGGGTAAAACTGCACCTGCAAGATGTCCTCATGTAACTGTGACACGGCCAGAGGAATTCCTGGAAAGACATTACGAACACAAGTGACAAGCAGTGTGTGTGTGCAGAGGGGTGAGCCAGGGGACAAGGATATGACATAACAGGAAGAGGCTCCTCCACCCCGTCACCATCGCTGTTCCACAGGGAGATAGCAGGATAACGCAGGTCTCATGAGAGACTCACGCACACGGAAACAAGATGATGTTTACTATTAGTTAAGCACGAAGAGGTGTCAGAGCGTGGAGTCTGGGCTGTGTAGACACAACCCTTAAGGTAAACTCTGATCTGTGATCAGTAAATAACCTCCCAGTGGTGCGTTAGTGAGTGATGGTGGAGCGTTCTCCTTCAAGTGTTCCCGTAGCAACACCCACTCCTGACAGGAAGTGGTGATGCGTGAGCGTTCCAGAGTGGAGCATCTGTTTCTGTGACTCAGTCCTTCTCACACACTCACACTGCAGGGCCACAGTCCAGAATCACATTGGATCCCAGCAGGGAAGTTCTGGAACAGTAACACAGGGGTCAACACTGCCTTCTACTACTGGGCCTATTCTTGTCCGCCAGCCGCCTCTATGTCTGATCTACTGTTGATGCCATTGTTATTTACCTGGGGACAAGGTCACTTTATGCCAGACTCGTGTGATGACTGAAGCAATGAATGAGTGTTGATTACTATCAACTCAATAAATAAACATCACAACGACAAATCAAATTGTATTTGTCACATGCGTCATAAGCAACAGGTGTAGACTAACAGTGAAATGCTTACTTACGGTTCCTTTTCTAACAATGCAGTTAACTTTTTTTATAGAAATAGTGACACGAGGAATAAATGAAAAACATGGCTCTATACAGGGATTACCAGTACAGAGTCGATGTGCAGGAGTAGATACAGTTGAAGTCGGAAGTTTACATACACTTAGGTTGGAGTCATTAAAACTCGTTTTTCAACCACTCCACAAATTTCTTGTTAACAAACTATAGTTTTGGCAAGTCGGTTAGGACATCTACTTTGTGCATGACAAGTAATTTTTCCAACAATTGTTTACAGATTATTTCACTTATAATTCACTGTATCACAATTCCAGTGGGTCAGAAGTTTACATACACTAAGTTGACTGTGCCTTTAAACAGCTTGGAAAATTCTAGAAAACTTTGCCATGGCTTTAGAAGATTCTGATAGGCTAATTGACATCATTTGAGTCAATTGGAGGTGTACCTGTGGATGTATGTCACGTTCCTGACCTGTTTCTGTTAGTTTGTTGTATGTGTTAGTTGGTCAGGACGTGAGTTTGGGTGGGCATTCTATGTTGTCTGTTTCTATGTTGGTTTAAGGGTTGCCTGGTATGGCTCTTAATTAGAGGCAGGTGTTTGGCGTTCCTCTAATTGAGAGTCATATTTAGGTAGGTTGTTTCACAGTGTTCGTGGTGGGTGGTTGTCTCCTGTGTCAGTGTTTGTTCATCCTTGGGAGCAATTTCCAAACGCCTGAAGTTCCACGTTCATCTGTACAAACAATAGTACGCAAGTATAAACACCATGGGACCACACAGCCGTCCTACCGCTCAGGAAGGGCGCGTTCTGTCTCCTAGAGATGAACGTACTTTGGTATGCAAATGTGCAAATCAAGCCCAGAACAACAGCAAAGGACCTTGTGAAGATGCTGGAGGAAACAGGTACAAAAGTATCTATATCCACAGTAAAACAAGTCCTATATTGACATAACCTGAAAGGCCGCTCAGCAAGGAAGAAGCCACTGCTCCAAATGCCACCATAAAAAGCCAGACTACAGTTTTCAACTGCACATGGGGACAAAGATTGTCCTTTTGGAGAAATGTCCTCTGGTCTGATGAAACAAAAATAGAACTGTTCGGCCATAATGACCATCGTTATGTTTGGAGGAAAAAGGGGGAGGCTTGCAAGCCGAAGAACACCATCCCAACAGTGAAGCACGGGGGTGGCAGCATCATGTTGTGGGGGTGCTTTGCTGCAGGAGAAACTGGTGCACTTCACAAAATAGATGGCACTATGAGGGAGGAAAATTATGTGGATATATAGAAGCAACATCTCAAGACATCAGTTAGGAAGTTAAAGCTTGGTCACAAATGGGTCTTCCAAATGGACAATGACCCCAAGCATACTTCCAAAGCAAATTGCCTTAAGGACAACAAAGTCAAGGTATTGGAGTGGGCATCACAATGCCCTGACCTCAATCCCATAGAAAAATTGTGGGCAGAACTGAAAAAGCGTGTGCGAGCAAGGAGGCCTACAAACCTGACTCGGTTACACCAGCTCTGTCAGGAGTAATGGGCCACAAATTGTTAACAAAGAGACACACTGCTACGCCCTTCGTCTTACCCGAGTCAGCCGTCCGGCCTTGACGATGAATAGAACAACCAGCAAGATGTATATTATCATGTTCTCGTTCAGCCACGACACAGAGAAACACCAAATATTAACATTTTTCAGGTCCGTTGATAGCATAGCCTTGAACGGAGCTCATCCAGTTTGTTTTCCAGTGACTGCACGTTCGCCAATAGAACTGAGGGCAACGGTGGTCTATTTGCTCTCCACCGTAGTCTCGTCAGGATGCCGCCTGCCTCTCCTTGGGCCTGGTCCGGAGGAAGCACAACATCCAGAGCTGCCTTCTCGTTGAAATGTTGATCCAGATGGAGGTTAGTGCTCGCTGTTCTGATGTCCAGAAGATGTTTTCAGTACTAGGAATGGTGGCGGGGACATTATGTACAAAAAGACCACATAGGTCAGGAGCCCATAGGACGGAAACAAGAACAGTCCAATAACACCAGCCTTAACACATAACAACATCACAGTCCAATAACACCAGCCTTAACACATAACAACATCACAGTCCAATAACACCAGCCTTAACACATAACAACATCACAGTCCAATAACACCAGCCTTAACACATAACAACATCACAGTCCAATAACACCAGCCTTAACACATAACAACATCACAGTCCAATAACACCAGCCTTAACACATAACAACATCACAGTCCAATAACACCAGCCTTAACACATAACAACATCACAGTCCAATAACACCAGCCTTAACACATAACAACATCACAGTCCAATAACACCAGCCTTAACACATAACAACATCACAGTCCAATAACACCAGCCTTAACACATAACAACAACACAGTCCAATAACACCAGCCTTAACACATAACAACAACAGTCCAATAACACCAGCATAAACATCACAGTCCAATAACACCAGCATAAACACGTAACACAGTCCAATAACACCAGCATTAACATCACAGTCCAATAACACCAGCATTAACACGTAACACAGTCCAATAACACCAGCATTAACATCACAGTCCAATAACACCAGCATAAACACGTAACATCACAGTCCAATAACACCAGCATAAACACGTAACACTCCAATAACACCAGCATTAACATGTAACAGTCCAATAACACCAGCATTAACATGTAACAGTCCAATAACACCAGCATAAACACGTAACACAGTCCAATAACACCAGCATTAACATGTAACAGTCCAATAACACCAGCATAAACACGTAACATCACAGTCCAATAACACCAGCATAAACATCACAGTCCAATAACACCAGCATAAACACGTAACATCACAGTCCAATAACACCAGCATAAACACGTAACATCACAGTCCAATAACACCAGCATAAACATCACAGTCCAATAACACCAGCATAAACACGTAACAACACAGTCCAATAACACCAGCATAAACACGTAACAGTCCAATAACACCAGCATAAACATGTAACACAGTCGAATAACACCAGCATTAACATGTAACAGTCCAATAACACCAGCATTAACATGTAACAGTCCAATAACACCAGCATAAACATGTAACAGTCCAATAACACCAGCATAAACACGTAACACAGTCCAATAACACCAGCATAAACACGTAACACAGTCGAATAACACCAGCATTAACATGTAACAGTCCAATAACACCAGCATTCACATGTAACAGTCCAATAACACCAGCATTAACACGTAACAGTCCAATAACACCAGCATAAACATGTAACAGTCCAATAACACCAGCATAAACACGTAACACAGTCCAATAACACCAGCATAAACACGTAACATCACAGTCCAATAACACCAGCATAAACATGTAACACAGTCGAATAACACCAGCATTAACATGTAACAGTCCAATAACACCAGCATTCACATGTAACAGTCCAATAACACCAGCATTAACATGTAACAGTCCAATAACACCAGCATAAACATGTAACAGTCCAATAACACCAGCATAAACACGTAACAGTCCAATAACACCAGCATAAACACGTAACATCACAGTCCAATAACACCAGCATTAACATCACAGTCCAATAACACCAGCATTAACATGTAACAGTCCAATAACACCAGCATAAACATGTAACATCACAGTCCAATAACACCAGCATAAACATGTAACATCACAGTCCAATAACACCAGCATTAACATGTAACAGTCCAATAACACCAGCATTAACATGTAACAGTCCAATAACACCAGCATTAACACGTAACATCACAGTCCAATAACACCAGCATAAACATGTAACATCACAGTCCAATAACACCAGCATAAACATGTAACATCACAGTCCAATAACACCAGCATTAACATGTAACAGTCCAATAACACCAGCATTAACATGTAACAGTCCAATAACACCAGCATAAACATGTAACATCACAGTCCAATAACACCAGCATAAACACGTAACAGTCCAATAACACCAGCATAAACACGTAACATCACAGTCCAATAACACCAGCATTAACACGTAACATCACAGTCCAATAACACCAGCATAAACACGGAACATCACAGTCCAATAACACCAGCATTAACACGTAACACAGTCCAATAACACCAGCATAAACATGTAACACAGTCCAATAACACCAGCATAAACACGTAACATCACAGTCCAATAACACCAGCATAAACACGTAACATCACAGTCCAATAACACCAGCATAAACACGTAACATCACAGTCCAATAACACCAGCATTAACATGTAACATCACAGTCCAATAACACCAGCATAAACATGTAACAGTCCAATAACACCAGCATAAACATGTAACATCACAGTCCAATAACACCAGCATAAACACGTAACATCACAGTCCAATAACACCAGCATTAACATGTAACATCACAGTCCAATAACACCAGCATAAACATGTAACAGTCCAATAACACCAGCATTAACATGTAACATCACAGTCCAATAACACCAGCATAAACATGTAACAGTCCAATAACACCAGCATAAACATGTAACATCACAGTCCAATAACACCAGCATAAACATGTAACATCACAGTCCAATAACACCAGCATAAACATGTAACAGTCCAATAACACCAGCATAAACATGTAACATCACAGTCCAATAACACCAGCATTAACATGTAACATCACAGTCCAATAACACCAGCATAAACATGTAACAGTCCAATAACACCAGCATAAACACGTAACATCACAGTCCAATAACACCAGCATTAACACGTAACATCACAGTCCA
Organism: Salvelinus fontinalis; assembly: GCF_029448725.1. Classification (NCBI taxonomy): domain Eukaryota; kingdom Metazoa; phylum Chordata; class Actinopteri; order Salmoniformes; family Salmonidae; genus Salvelinus; species Salvelinus fontinalis. The sequence goes on from NC_074702.1 coordinate 8,002,702, forward strand.
ATAACACCAGCATAAACACGTAACATCACAGTCCAATAACACCAGCATTAACATGTAACATCACAGTCCAATAACACCAGCATAAACATGTAACAGTCCAATAACACCAGCATAAACATGTAACAGTCCAATAACACCAGCATAAACATGTAACAGTCCAATAACACCAGCATAAACATGTAACACAGTCCAATAACACCAGCATAAACACGTAACACAGTCCAATAACACCAGCATAAACACGTAACACAGTCCAATAACACCAGCATAAACACGTAACATCACAGTCCAATAACACCAGCATAAACATGTAACAGTCCAATAACACCAGCATAAACATGTAACATCACAGTCCAATAACACCAGCATTAACACGTAACATCACAGTCCAATAACACCAGCATAAACATGTAACACAGTCCAATAACACCAGCATAAACATGTAACATCACAGTCCAATAACACCAGCATTAACACGTAACACAGTCCAATAACACCAGCATAAACACGTAACATCACAGTCCAATAACACCAGCATAAACACGTAACATCACAGTCCAATAACACCAGCATAAACATGTAACAGTCCAATAACACCAGCATAAACATGTAACATCACAGTCCAATAACACCAGCATAAACACGTAACATCACAGTCCAATAACACCAGCATAAACACTTAACATCACAGTCCAATAACACCAGCATAAACACGTAACTTCACAGTCCAATAACACCATCATAAACACGTAACAGTCCAATAACACCAGCACAAACACGTAACATCACAGTCCAATAACACCAGCATAAACATGTAACACAGTCGAATAACACCAGCATAAACATCACAGTCCAATAACACCAGCATAAACACGTAACACAGTCCAATAACACCAGCATTAACACGTAACATCACAGTCCAATAACACCAGCATAAACATCACAGTCCAATAACACCAGCATAAACATCACAGTCCAATAACACCAGCATAAACATCACAGTCCAATAACACCAGCATAAACACGTAACATCACAGTCCAATAACACCAGCATAAACATCACAGTCCAATAACACCAGCATAAACATCACAGTCCAATAACACCAGCATAAACATCACAGTCCAATAACACCAGCACAAACACGTAACATCACAGTCCAATAACACCAGCATAAACATGTAACAGTCCAATAACACCAGCATAAACATCACAGTCCAATAACACCAGCATAAACATCACAGTCCAATAACACCAGCATAAACATGTAACATCACAGTCCAATAACACCAGCATAAACATGTAACATCACAGTCCAATAACACCAGCATAAACATGTAACATCACAGTCCAATAACACCAGCATAAACATGTAACAGTCCAATAACACCAGCATAAACATGTAACAGTCCAATAACACCAGCATAAACATCACAGTCCAATAACACCAGCATAAACATGTAACATCACAGTCCAATAACACCAGCATAAACACGTAACACAGTCCAATAACACCAGCATTAACATGTAACATCACAGTCCAATAACACCAGCATAAACATGTAACAGTCCAATAACACCAGCATAAACATGTAACAGTCCAATAACACCAGCATAAACATCACAGTCCAATAACACCAGCATAAACATCACAGTCCAATAACACCAGCATAAACATGTAACACAGTCCAATAACACCAGCATAAACATCACAGTCCAATAACACCAGCATAAACATCACAGTCCAATAACACCAGCATAAACACGTAACACAGTCCAATAACACCAGCATAAACACGTAACATCACAGTCCAATAACACCAGCATTAACATGTAACAGTCCAATAACACCAGCATTAACATGTAACAGTCCAATAACACCAGCATTAACACGTAACAGTCCAATAACACCAGCATTAACATGTAACAGTCCAATAACACCAGCATAAAGAAAATAGCCCATGAAGTACCCTCCTTCCAAACACAACCTTACTTCAGAAATACACTCATTATGCCAGTAAGACATGCTGAGAATGATAAACACAATACCCACTGACACACACGATGCAGGTATGCACACACACAAACTAAACACACAAAATCCCATTATCAAAACAAGTCTACACACAAAACACATAGATTGGTAACTAAGGACAGAAAAACCTAAGAGAATAACAATCCTGCCTAGAGGTCACTGAATCAAATAAATTAAACACGTGTGCATGCGGACGTCTCTGTGTAAGGGATCTTCCAATAAGGTTCTCTGACTACTAGCGCCATCTAGTGGCTGACAATGGACTCGTCTGAGTTACTGACTGACTCCACCGCAGAATGAGTGCAGTGTGAACATAATATGAACCAGACTGGTTACATTACAAGGACTCTCCTTGCTATCAAAGTAGCCAAAAAAAGCACCACTGATTAATGATCAAACTACACAAACTAGAAGATAACTCCGTTTCAGGCAGACAGGGACACAGATTAAGCCTAGTCCAGAGCTGCAAAGCAATAGGGGGTTTTTGTTGGGGAGAGTGCGGAGCGAGAAGGTGAGCTGTACTCTGTACTGCCTTGGTCACTGTGGCCGCGTGTGACTAGGAGAATCTGTCAGAGAAATTACCATGACCTGAACACACAAATACACACCAGTGTAACTTGACACCTCGCTGGCTGACCTCTGGAATGGACTCAGTCTGCCTTGACCTTCTGAGAGCACCACCGGCACACAGTCCGGTCTGACCACATTCCAGGGGTGTGGCAGGAGAGAGTTAAAGACAGAGGCACTGCAGAACAGCACAACCAGGCAGCAATACGTACAGACAGGCAGAACAAAATCTAACATGTGTAGTAGCCATTGTGTGTAGTCAGTGTTTTATTAAAAGTTTCCAAATACAAAAAAACTTTAATCTCAAGCCCAAATAGGTAAAGACACTGTACATACATACCTGTCACATCTCATATAATTGTGGATAAATACCTGCGACATATTAAAAGTTGCATAAATAACCTTCAAGTATTCAGCCAGCGTCCAGACAGAGCCACCTTCAGCTTTACATTCTATCCTCTCCTAAATATACACCACCATAAGATAAACAACCTCCTATTATGCACACCCTTCATTTGACCTATAAAAGCCTAGAACCACACCACCATGGTTAGTGTCCTACCAACAATGACTAAGTCTGTCTCTGTTTCAGTCACTCCTGGAGGTTTGGCATGAACATGACAGGAGATGGTTACAGTTCAATTCCTAATTCCATGGTTACCTCAGACAGAGATCTGACACCAGGCTAGCAATGAATCACTGGTAAAAACTAAAAAGTTCACTTTTTAAAACATTTTTGATAAAATACACACCATGTAAGCATGATGACGTTAGTATACCATATCCCCCCGTATGAGCGTATAATTGTCAAAAAACCGAGAGGTTCAACCACTATGTTCCTTTGAAACATGTATACTCCGCAACCCTAAAACAATAAGCGTCTGATCACACTCCCCTCTCTCTCTCTCCTCTACAGAATACCACCACTCCTTCAGTCTGCTGTAGAATCAGACACACTCAGCGCATAACAAACCTGATTGCTTTGGGTGAGTAGTTGTGATAGAGGTGTTGGATCTAAAGCCTGCACACTACGTAGCTCTACTGGTTCCTATCTTAGTGACGCCGTCTGTCTCAGAGAAATAAAATCTGCTTTATAGACACAGGCAGTTATTCCTCGCTAAGGTTGACAAAACAGTCAACGTTTGAAATCCGATTAAAAACATTTTAAATAAACATTATTCAAAATATAAGATAACAAGAAGTGTGCCTGGGAGCTCTTGGCTGTCTGTCTGTAACAAGTATAAAGGACACTGATCCATCCAATGACAGAACACAGACAGACAGAGCCCTACTACGTAACAGCAGAGCCATGCGGTAGAGCCAGGATGGAGGCCAGTTGCAGCTCTAGAGCAAGACAGATGCTGCAACTGCACAGCACAGATTCTGTGATATGAAAGAGGGATGTTTGTAGAGTAGACAGGCCAGATTGAACAAACACAAAGGCTGCCACCGTATCATTACCTCAATGCTCAGACAACATAGTTATAAAGCAGCAAACTCTTTTGGCACAGATGAAAGTTTCCTACGGGCAGAGACTGTGACAGATGAAACACAGATGAAAGTTTCCTATGGGCAGGGACTGTGACAGATGAAACACAGATGAAAGTTTCCTATGGGCAGAGACTGTGACAGATGAAACACAGATGAAAGTTTCCTACGTGCAGAGACTGTGACAGATGAAACACAGATGAAAGTTTCCTATGGGCAGAGACTGTGACAGATGAAACACAGATGAAAGTTTCCTACGGGCAGAGACTGTGACAGATGAAACACAGATGAAAGTTTCCTATGGGCAGAGACTGTGACAGATGAAACACAGATGAAAGTTTCCTACGGGCAGAGACTGTGACAGATGAAACACAGATGAAAGTTTCCTACGGGCAGAGACTGTGACAGAGCAGAGCAGCTGCAGGGAAGTTGATCAAATATCCTTTAAAAGCTTCATACACACACAAGGCCACAAAAGAGCCAACTTGTCATCAGTTTCAGCAAGCCTTTCAACAATCCACATGACCAGGACTGTGTGCTCACATGTGCACATACTGTACACGCACCTCTTCAATAACAATCCTAAAATAAGGAGTCCGAAGGTAGACAGTCCTCCCTCTGCAGGGTTAGTCCATAAACAGTATGTTTTGTGCACGTTTGGTAAAATAAAAATTAGGGCTTAACCATGTGTCTGTAGCAAGACCCAGTCCTCACATCAGTGTTTTTCCTCCTAGAAAGTAAACTTCCTGTTCATGTCCACGTTCCCCTCTGATAGGCTGAGCTGGCTCAGGACTCCCCCCCTTGGCGCTGGTGTCCAACCACGTGTGGGTTGAACTGTGTGATGATGATGGTGATGTCGTCACGGTACATGCGGGCCAGTTCCTCAGGGAGAGACAGCATCTTGGACAGCGTCTCGTGGTCCACTGCTCCAAACTCATTGTTGCCCACCGCGTGGCGAATCAGGTGGGTGGCAGCGTTCTGGTCCTGGAACGCCAAGGAGGCACGGGCCTTCCTCTCAGCCAGCAGCCCCTGCATCTGTCCCAGGGTGACATGGTAACCCCCCACGGTGAGGGGCTGGCGCTGGTGGACCCCCGTTAGATACTCCCCTACGATCCGGACCACCTCCTGTCGGTGGAGCGTCTCCCACAGCCCGTCTGTACCCAGCACCTGCGGAGGAGCGACAAAGACCCTTAGTTAACAAAAGGAAACTTCTAACTACATAACTTCAGATATAGTTATGTGTTAATGGAGCACAATGCAAGTTTCTGTTCAAGAAAAGACAACAAAGCCTTATCAATCAATCAATGAATGAACAAAATCATGAATTGGTCAATCAGTCAATTGACCAATCCTTTGTCTCTCACCAGGAAGCGGTCCTGAGGTCGGAGGCGGTGGTGTGTGATCTCAGGCTCGGCCGTGAGGTAGGGAGGGGTGTGGTAATTGGGGGGGATGAACTTGGTGTGTTCGTTGTCATGGAGCTGGTCTGGTCCTGACTCCAACACACCTCGCTGCAAGTCAATGCTCCACTTGAACTTCACATCTCCAAATGCACGGAACGGCATCAGCAGGCCCAACAACCGGTCCTGACAGAGGGAGAGAAAGAGATAGAGGACATATGTTTGTTTTTACTTTATGTTTAACTGACCTGCTGTGCCACCATTCTCTCTGGATGTGTAACGGTACTGACCTGCTGTGCCACCGTTCTCTCTGGATGTGTAACGGTACTGACCTGCTGTGCCACCATTCTCTCTGGGTGTGTAACGGTACTGACCTGCTGTGCCACCGTTCTTTCTGGATGTGTAACGGTACTGACCTGCTGTGCCACCGTTCTCTCTGGATGTGTAACGGTACTGACCTGCTGTGCCACCGTTCTCTCTGGATGTGTAACGGTACTGACCTGCTGTGCCACCGTTCTCTCTGGATGTGTAACGGTACTGACCTGCTGTGCCACCGTTCTCTCTGGATGTGTAACGGTACTGACCTGCTAATCCACCATTCTCTCTGGATGTGTAACGGTACTGACCTGTCGTACGACAGTCTTCTTCTCAGAGGGGGGGTGCTCCCCCTGGATGCGGGCCACCTCATTCTCATTCTGGGCGTTGTGGTCGTTGGAGAGCGTGTGAGCGCTGAACGAGCCGTCCTCCTCCTGGACCCCCAGCACTGCCCGGCCGTCGCCCGTGTTCGCTACATACCTACACAACCACAGTCAGAGGTTTCAGACACTCAGTCAGAGCAGACAGATGTAGACCAGGCAGTACATATGGGAGCCAACAGAGAGAGATCAGTGGCTGTGGACTAGAGTACGTACAGGTCGGATCCATCGATGTGAGCTACGCAGGCAGTCGCTCCAGAGAAGGCCACTCTCAGAACCCAGTAGTGGAGGAAGGAATTGGCATCTCCCACCTGGACAACACAACATAGGGATCAGCACTACACATTTATACCCAGGGCTGGATACTATGGTAACACAGAGACATCGATGGACAGAGGATAGAAGTCAAGGGGATAGAACACGGTCTCCCACCTGAGCCTCCAGAGACAGGTCACTGTCCAGTCTCTTAAAGGCACTCAGCAACGCCTCTCTGGGCCCTAGGCTCTCCCCTGGACTGGGAACACAATCACATACAATCAACTCCAACACTGAATAATGACCCATGTTTAATAACATTACTGATGCATCCTTATTACCCCATGCCTGTTGAGGTCTATGACTTGCTGTGTGTGTGTGTGTGTGTGTGTGTGTGTGTGTGTGTGTGTGTGTGTACCTGCTGAGGTCTATGAGTTCCTGTGTGTGTGTGTGTGTGTGTGTGTGTGTGTACCTGCTGAGGTCTATGAGTTCCTGTATGTGTGTGTGTGTGTGTGTGTGTGTCTGCTGAGGTCTATGAGTTCTTGTGTGTGTGTGTGTACCTGCTGAGGTCTATGAGGTCCTGTGTGTGTGTGTGGTGGGTACCTGCTGAGGTCTATGAGTTCCTGTGTGTGTGTGTGTGTGTGTGTACCTGCTGAGGTCTATGAGTTCCTGTGTGTGTGTGTGTGTAACGGATGTGAAATGGCTAGCTAGTTAGCGGGTACGCGCTAGTAGCATTTCAATCAGTTACGTCACTTGCTCTGAGACTTTAAGTAAGGTTGCCCCTTGCTCTGCAAGGGCCGCGGCCTTTGTGGAGCGATGGGTAACGATGCTTCGTGGGCAACCGTTGTTGATGTGTGCAGAGGGTCCCTGGTTCGCGCCCGTGTCGGGGCGAGGGGACGGTTTAAAGTTTGAACTGTTACATGTGTGTGTGTGTGTGTGTGTGTGTGTGTGTACCTGCTGAGGTCTATGAGTTCCTGTGTGTGTGTGTGTGTTTGTACCTGCTGAGGTCTATGAGTTCCTGTGTGTGTGTGTGTGTGTGTGTGTGTGTGTGTGTGTGTGTGTGTGTGTGTGTGTGTGTGTGTGTGTGTGTGTGTGTGTGTGTGTGTGTGTGTGTGTGTACCTGCTGAGGTCTATGAGTTCCTGCCAGTAGGTTCTGAGGCTGTTGAAGTACATAGTCTGTGCCTCCCTGGTGAAGTAGTCGTTGGGGTGTTTGTGCCACTGCAGGATGGGGCTGAGGGGTCTGCCTGCCTCTACTGCCGACTCCAGCTCACACAGGGTCTCATGGGGCATCAAGGACATGGCTACGTAGTAGAACAACCTCTCACTCAGCGCCTGAGAAACAGACAGGTAGATGTTTTAACTGCACATCAAAATTAACTCGCAGATTATATACAATGACAGCAGAAACTTTACCTGTGCACAGGCACAGCCCGCATGGCCGTCGAACACTCCCAGCAGCATCCCCCGCGTCTGCAGACAGGTGGCAGCGCTGCGCCGGTCCTCGATGGGTGCGTTGGCAGGCAGCTGGTTACTGTCAAACCCCATCACCGACGACACATTCTTACCATCAAACTCTGGAACCTAGAACCAAAGCACACACTCATATTGTTATGGTCTCAGCGCAATCGTGAAGCTGTACTCGTTGTGTGTAAATGTGTGTATCGTCCGCTACTACCTTGAAGCTGTACTCATTGTGTTTAAATGTGTGTATCGTCCGCCCCTACCTTGAAGCTGTACTCGTTGTGTGTAAATGTGTGTATCGTCCGCCCCTACCTTGAAGCTGTACTCATTGTGTGTAAATGTGTGTATTGTCCGCCCCTACCTTGAAGCTGTACTCGTTGTGTGTAAATGTGTGTATCGTCCGCCCCTACCTTGAAGCTGTACTCGTTGTGTGTAAATGTGTGTATCGTCCGCCCCTACCTTGAAGCTGTACTCGTTGTGTGTAAATGTGTGTATCGTCCGCTACTACCTTGAAGCTGTACTCGTTGTGTGTAAATGTGTGTATCGTCCGCCCCTACCTTGAAGCTGTACTCGTTGTGTGTAAATGTGTGTATCGTCCGCTACTACCTTGAAGCTGTACTCGTTGTGTGTAAATGTGTGTATCGTCCGCCCCTACCTTGAAGCTGTACTCGTTGTGTGTAAATGTGTGTATCGTCCGCCCCTACCTTGAAGCTGTACTCATTGTGTGTAAATGTGTGTATCATCCGCCCCTACCTTGAAGCTGTACTCGTTGGCTTTGAGGATTGAGTTGACCTGTGGGGGGGTGAGATTGTAGCTGTGGAGGTCAGGGCTCCTCCTATAGCCACGCACGGGCATGGCTGTCGGCCATATGGGGTGGGGCTGCGACGAGGTGGGCCGGTGGGAGGTGGGGCGGCAGGGGGGCTGCCGTTGGCATGGGAACAGGAAGGAACCCCAGAGCTTCGCCCGAGGGAAGCCTCGGAACAGCTGTGATGTCACGGGCATGGTGGCTCGCTCTGGGCACACACACTCTCAGAGCACCGCCACACACACACTCTCAGAGCAGCGCCAAAACTCCTACACCTACGGGAGACACCAGGAATTATGAGCTATGGGCAAAAATGCAGATTGTATCATCTGTATCATTCAGTCAACACAACCACGGCTTACTATGGCATTTTGATTGTGTACACACCTCTCATTCAGTCAGTGTACATAAATTACAGACACGTAGTAACAGAGCTCTCGACAAAGGTACCATTACAGATCAATACAAACAAAAGTGACATGCAAATAACATAACGGCTCAAGACAAGTAGTTTTATCTTCCAACTGTATTTATTTTGATTGTGTGGTGGGAGCTGGAACCAGTGACCTTGCTACAAGGAAACCTCCTGTGCAATAAAGGTCTGAGCCTCTTGGCAGAGGCTTTATTATGCTTTGAGGCAGATTGCACTCCAACAATGGAACACTGCATTCCAGTACTCTAGCTGACTAGTGTGACAGACTGGCACTAGGTTGCCAGGCTGTGTTGCCCCATAAAAGAGCCTTGCACCTCTACAGCAGTGGTTCTCAAACCTCTCCTCAGATGTTTCACAATTTAGATCTAGCTCTAAACTAGCTCACCTGATTCACCTATACAAAGGCTTGATGATTAGTTGACAAGTTGAATCAGGTGTGCTAGTTCTGGAATAGATCAAATACATGGAATGGCTCGAGGTCCCAAGGACAGATTTGAGACCCGGTGTGCTACAGTGGTCGGCCACGGCTAGTCGTCTTCCAGGCTGTGTTGCTTCATGAAAGAGCCTTGCCCCTCTACAGGGGTCAGCCACCGCTAGTTGCCTGACAGACTATATATATTCCTGTGAAGCGGCTCTGACATTTGCTCACTCCTGAAAGCCCAATCTTGTCCTACTGAACTAGATTCTCTCTTAACGGCATAGGCTATCCCTCTCTCTGCCCTTTCCCGCCTCCTAGATTAGGACCCCAGGGAGAGGAGCTACTGCTATTGTAACAGCTAATGGGGTTCCTAATAAAACATTTAAAAAATACAATAATTAAAGGGGCAATCAGCAGTTGTTAAATTACTGATATGGACCCATTGATTCTTGAAGAATATAACTTAGAAATGCCTTGATCTTAGTTCAGCATGGATGGTCAGTCCTTGCATCCATAGCTCTGTCTATGAATTTGAGAGTAGATACATTTCTCCAGCCCTATCTCTCAGCAATTTACCGAAACAGGGGCCGGGATTTCGCTTTCTTATTGTTTCTACTGCTGATTGACGCTTTAATCTAGTTATTTGTAGCAAAGGGGTAATGCGTGCAGCTGCCTTTATCGGTCGAAAGAGACCCAGGCACGGCTGAAATACACGTAACCACCCGGTACTAGTTAAAATACCGCTCAAACCTCCAGTCTATAACCAGTGACCACGGCCTATCCCTGGCTAGGCCTGACTGCTATTGATTTGCCATATTGTTTACAGTACAGTTCAGAGTCAGTTTTCTTTGTACTTAGATTAAATCGACATTACATAGTTCCCAATAGCGAATAATCCCAAATACAAGCCAGCACATTGTTACGTATTAATTTGATGGGCCGACAGTCTACTCTACTGCTGGGTAGTAACGTTGGCTAGCGATGATCTAACTATGCGTCACCGCAAGTCAGCTAAAAACACCACTCCTCCTTCAGTCCTTGTACATTACTGTCACCGTAACAAAGCTCACAACATAACAGAAGTTAGTTATCAATCCATTAACACATACTGCACAATAGTAACATGCCAAATACATTTATCTAGCCACCGACCTTATTCTCTGAGTTTACTATTTCGTTTTCCTACGCTACCCACCCTCCTGCATCTCTCTCCAGCTCACAATATACTAAACGCTGATTGGCTCACCTCTCTGAAAGAGAGTTGACTGGCTTGTTAACCCTTTGCACGCTGCTGGGGTTGTGTGACAGACTTTCAAGCACCAACATGATGTCAAGATCTCTATTCATCATGAACTATTTGCAAAATAACACCCAGTGTAGTAAAGGAACAGGTGAACGGAACCTGCTGGCTGCAGCTCCTACTGGCCCTGGAGCAGAGCCTACTCTGTTATCTAGTTTTATAGCACCATAATGTCATCACACTTCAGCAGAAGAGATATTTGCTGGCACGTTAGGTTAGTAATTGATGATGCCACTACAGCAGCCAATAGCTAATGTGTAGGTGGTTTTAAGTACCACAATCCATCTACCTTCACCTCCCTCCATCTTCTCTCTCCAACTACAGGGCCAATAACAGAGGAAGCGAATGAAGAGACAATATAAAATCAGACACATTGTTTTAATTTGTAAAAACATATCACATAGAAAAACTGAATTACAAAATGTACATCATCGACCCTGTGAAGAACATGTACAAAATACTGTGTAAACAAGTAGAAAAGCATTTGTCAAAATAAAAGAGGCTGCCAAAGCTGTAAACAAAACAATTAAACCGCGCTAGTCACACAGCTACCAATGCTAACAAGGCATGGCATACTATAGTCTATACCACTCAAGCTCAACTGGACCAGTTCCACTGCTTTTTTCAGATTTAGAGCTGGGACACCAGGTGGGTGTAATTAATTATCAGGTAGAACAGAAAACTAGCAGGCTCCAGACCTCATAGGATAAGAGTTGAATACCCCTGTCACACTTTTTCTCCATCTCTAGCAAACACAGCTGATTGATCAAATTGCATTCTAAACTGAAGATCATGATTAGTTGATTATTGGAGTCAGGTGTGTTAGCTGGGGCAAAACTGTGACACCAATCAGGCCCGAGAACTGGAATTGACTGCGCCTGGTCTATACTTTCGCCATTCTGACAGCAGAAACTAGATCAGGAATCTCTGGTCCACCAATGTTTTGTTGGCCAGGTTTCTCCGCCCAATACCGTTACGGATTAACCGAAATATCTAGAATAGAAAATAAATAAAATGTTATTTTTTGCTGTTATACAACTAACACAAACAAACAAAGACAGGTACAAGTACACCCACAATACTGACCATTTGCTGTACGTATGTGAGTACGCCTGCCAGTATGAAGCTCTGTGCTCCCAGGTCGACCACACAGAAGAAGAGCGTGTCAAAGATCAACAGAGTGGCTTCATTTCCATAGAACAGCACGTCACTGAACGAATGGGACTCATCTGTCAGAGTTGAATAAAGACATATTTCAGAGGTCATACAGGTGTACAGGCTTGTTCACAGACCACACTGCCATTTATCTGCAGCCCACACAGTGTGTGTAATGTAGTAATATAGACAGCATGTTACTGTTGTATCTGCCATGTTTTGAGATATATACAGTACCAGTCAAAAGTTGACACACTCAAGGGTTTTACTTTATTTTTTACAATTTTCTACATTATAGAATAATAGTGAAGACATCAAAACTATGAAATAACACATATGGAATCATGAAGTAACCAAAAAAGTGTTAAACAAATCAAAATATATTTTATATTTGAGATTCTTCAAAGTAGACACCTGTTAATTGAAATGCATTCCAGGTGACTACCTCATGAAGCTGGTTGAGAGAAGTTCAAGAGTGTACAGAGCTGTCATCAAGGGAAAGGATGGCTACTTTGAAGAATCTCAAATATATTTTGATTTGTTTAACACATTTTTGGTTAGTACATGATTCAATGTGTTATTTCATAGTTTTGAAGTCTTCACTATTATTCTACAATGTAAAAATTAAGAAAAACCCTTGGATGAGTAGGTGTGTCCAAACTTTTGACTGGTACTGTATATACATATAAACTATTGGAACCAAGATTGAAAAAGAAGTGATGTTGGCACAAGATGGAGGAAAGGCTGCAGCATAACCGTTGTAGAAGATGCTCTTGTCCATAGGCTCCATGAACTCCATCCCTATGACTCTCTCAAAAAACAGTTTGTCTCTCACAACGTATTCCATGTCCCGATGGGCCTACAGAGAATACAACATAACATCAGGAAAGGGTATGCGTGAAAATATTTAGGCAGTTCCCAGGAAGTGACTCATGGTGTGTTGTGTGTGTGGTATGTTGATATCTTACATGGTCTATGACAGATCCTAGGAAACGGTTCATGGTGTGGTATGTTGATATCTTACATGGTCTATGACAGATCCTAGGAAACGGTTCATGGTGTGGTATGTTGATATCTTACATGGTCTATGACAGATCCTAGGAAACGGTTCATGGTGTGGTATGTTGATATCTTACATGGTCTATGACAGATCCTAGGAAACGGTTCATGGTGTGGTATGTTGATATCTTACATGGTCTATGACAGATCCTAGAAAACGGTTCATGGTATGTTGATATCTTACATGGTCTATGACAGATCCTAGGAAACGGTTCATGGTGTGTGGTATGTTGATATCTTACATGGTCTATGACAGATCCTAGGAAACGGTTCATGGTGTGGTATGTTGATATCTTACATGGTCTATGACAGATCCTAGGAAACGGTTCATGGTGTGGTATGTTGATATCTTACATGGTCTATGACAGATCCTAGGAAACGGTTCATGGTGTGGTATGTTGATATCTTACATGGTCTATGACAGATCCTAGGAAACGGTTCATGATGTGGTATGTTGATATCTTACATGGTCTATGACAGATCCTAGGAAACGGTTCATGGTGTGTGGTATGTTGATATCTTACATGGTCTATGACAGATCCTAGGAAACGGTTCATGGTGTGTGGTATGTTGATATCTTACATGGTCTATGACAGATCCTAGGAAACGGTTCATGGTGTGTGGTATGTTGATATCTTACATGGTCTATGACAGATCCTAGGAAACGGTTCATGGTGTGGTAGGCTTTGGTGCTCTGGTCAAAGGGGTGTCCCGAGGCTGCGTCCACCAACCGCGACGGTCCATTTCTCTGTTAGAGACAAACACAGATATACCTTTGAACAAGGTAAATATTTCCATGCCCTTGAGTGTACCTGACCCATCGAACTCTACGAAGTAATCTGAAATTATAAATCATGAAATGTGTTGTAACCTGAAATAATATGAAAACTGTGACAACTACCTTTTAAAAAGCTTCAGACAGAGGCACGTTCAAAGTGGTACAACGTAACAGAATATTCTGATAGAAACACATTGCATAGAACAGACATGAATATCTTTCCTGTTGATTATGATGACCTCAATCAACACACACAGACACACACAGCCCCACCCTGCTGAGGGGCTCCAGGATGCGGTCGTACTGCAGGCGTAGGCGGCTGGTGATGGAGATCTGGAAGGTCTGAGTGTCTGTGTTGGGAAGGAGACCTCTCTGACCACACAGAGACTCCTACAGGGAGAGAGAGGGAGAAAGGGTTGAATAGCTTTTTATATCGGAACGAAATACACACATCCCAATTCCACACCCACACACTCTCTGTCTCTCTGTGTACGTACAGCCTCTCTCTTGAGGTTGAAGTTCATCTCCTCCATGTTGGTGTCAGCGTGGCCGTGGACGGAGCGCCCGTGGATGTAGTAACCAAAACACCTGTGGGACAGCAGCAGCACCGAGATCTAAGACAGAAGAAAAATGTTGTTTAAATGACTGATAGCATTAAAACAGCAGCAGTTCATCAGCCCATCTCACTTTTACAAAATGTGCACGGCAGCTGAGACACACACACACACACACTGTACATGCTGGTGAGAGTGATACTCACGTTGCTGATGGAGCATAGGTCCACAAACTGACGGATCTTATCCTCCACAAAACGCTCATGAAACGCAGTGAAGAAAATGATCTGCAGAGAGAAAGTGAAAGACACACAGTGAGAAAGCCTGTCCAGATACCCACTCTGGTAACAGGTCCGACCAACGTCTGCAGTTCATAGGGGTTTACCTACCTGCAGCAGTCCAATGCAGAGCCAGAGGGTGGCGGCCAGGCCATAGCGCAGCGTCAGGCTGTAGGGAGGGGAATAGGACTGAGGGGGGCGCTGGAGATCTGACCAGGGGTCCCTAAAGGCCAGACTGGAGAAGCCAACCACCTAGATACACAGGGAGAGAGAAAGAGAGAGCAACAGAGTCACAGAGAGAGCGTTTAGAAAGTGATTTGAAATGTATCAGGGGAGAGTGCTGCCATTTCTCTGATGGGAAAGAGAGAGTCACAGAGAGAGAGAGACAGAGAGGCAGAGAGAGACATAGACACAGAGGGATAGACAAGGAGACAGAGACAGAGACACAGACAAGGAGACAGAGAGAGACAGAGACAAGGAGACAGAGAGAGACAGAGACACAGAGGGACAGACAGAGACAACGAGACACAGACAAGGAGACAGAGAGAGACAGAGACACAGAGGGACAGACAGAGACAGCGAGACACAGACAAGGAGACACAGAGATACAGAGACACAGACAGAGAGACACAGAGACTCAGACAAGGAGACAGAGAGCGGGAAGGAAGATGTGTGTGTACCTCCAGTAGGAAAAGCACAGCCATGATCTGGAAGGTGGGGCTGATCTTGCGTATGGTCTGAATCTCATTCCACTCGTTGGCCACAAAGTAGGTCCTCCAGATGCTGACAGGAGAAGGGTTGTGCTTCGCCTCACCGTTGCCATTGCCTTGCAACAACCCAAATCATGGTCACTTCTAATTCAGAGAGACAGAGGGGTAAACTACTTTCAGAGAAAAGGGGACTACGTACCCTGGATGGTCTTGTTGGCTTTGCCGCGCGGTCTCTCCCAGTCTATGAAGAAGATATCCACTGACAATTGCTGGATCAGCTTATGGAGAAACTGCACAGTCTGGATGACAGGAAGACAATTTAGACCAGTGGTATTCAAACTTTTTCAGCAGGGATCCCATTTCTTTCGGCAGAATTTCTCGTGACCCCACCCCAAATCTAATGACCGATATATCGATATCGGCCAATAATTCCATTGCTATTCGATAAATAGGATGAAAAAGGCAAATATGTTCCCTTTTTCCACCCAACTTTATTATTAGGATTAGGAGGCTCCAACACAAGGTTACCACAGGAAAGTGGGAAATCACTTCCTCAGCAAAACCTCTTACTATCCAAATCTGCATATGCTTCAGGGAAGAGAACAGAGTTGTGAAGTAGTACAGATCCATGAACACGTTACTGCTCAGCTGCCCCGTAAAACACAAGGGTTATTCTTTGACTGTGCATGTTTATGTTAATGTTGTGTTCCGAACGTTGGGTCAGAATCTGTGTGTGGGTTTGGGTGTGTGCATGTGTGTTAAGTCATGTGGTGTTCCTAGGTGTGGATTGATGAGGCCTTCAGATCTTCTATTATGCCATTGGCACCTATGCCGCCGCCTTGGCAAAAACTGTCCGAAAAATATAGTTTATTCTCCATAAGATTTGTTTAATGAAATTGTGAAATAAAAGATAATTAGGATCCTTGGCATCCTAACAATGATAGTCAGAGGAGTTGGACTGCAAGTTTCAACAGATTCACCTATATTAACACCAGTCCTATTTTCCTGACAGTTTTCCTATAGGTGTGCCACAAAGCGGTATCCTTAGCGTTGGCACACAAAACAGAAAAGTATTACAATTTTGGAACTAGATGTTCATGCACATGTTTGGGGACGTTACAGCATGTTATCCCCCCACCAGTGGTGAGAACCTGCTCTAGCTCTTACTACCATCATCTATGCCTTAGTTGGTTTTAGGTGGTATGAACTAATTTATATACTTACACAACCTTAAAAATCTGTAAATGGATATTTTACATCAACAAATAACATTCAATAAATTTTATCTCTTACAAAATTAGGAGAACCAATATAAATAATTTACTAAATCACATTTAATTTTTCAAATAATCTGTACTGTACGCCCATTTAAAAAATATATATATATAATACTTTTTTAAAACTTGGCGACCCCACTGCAATTCCCCCGCGCCCACACTAGGGGTCGCTCCCTCGACTTTGAATACCACAATTTTAGACAAATAGAAGCATACACATAACACAAGCTGTCAACAGGGTGGGATGGCCTCACCTTGAGAGCGAAGGCACAGCCCACATACGCCACAAACCTCTCCTCCTGCAGACCTGGTAACGGTAGCAGCACTGACACAAAATGCTGGGCCTAGACACACACACACACACACACACGTTTGAATGTTTTTAATGTTCTTGTGTGGGAGGGGGAGAGGAAAAGAGGAGGGGAGGAGAAGAGAAAGACTTGCCTCCACCGTCTGAGTGTGCAGCCCAGGAGAAGAAAGAAGAGAAAAACCTTGAATAAAATCAGAATCTGTATAGACAGGAGTAAAGACCAGAGACAGGTCAGAGGTAAAGGTGTACAAGAGAGGGACAGGTCTGTTAGTGTGTGGGGGGGGGGGGCTGTGGTGTGGTGTGTGTCTGTGGGGGTCTCCGTCTACCTTATAGAAGATGAGCCAGTACAGGCCTGTTCCCACGGTGATGAAGAAGAAGACGTTAGCCAGATCACCAGCGTAAAACAACAGGAACTTCAATACGGTCTGAGAGCAAGAAAAGGAGGGGTGAGAGACAGAGAAAAATAGAGAAGAAGAGGCAGAGAGAGAGAGAGAGAGAGAGAGAGAGAGAGAGAGAGGTCAGGGAAAATATATGACAAACATGCAATCGAATTCTACATTTAAATAAATGCATTTGGGTGTTTAAAGGTTACAGGTTAAAGGTCAGGTACCTCCATGTCAATGAGAGGAGAGCCAATCCTCCTCTTCCAGCTGGCTGTCTTCACCAGGGAATACAGAACAGAAACGCCACCCAACACACCTAGGGCGATCTACACACACACACACACTAATCATTATGGTCTTCACTATACATGCAATCGCAACAGCATTACCCTTCTCGTTCTCTGCCCCCTGGTTACTCACATCAGTCTTCATGTGAGCCTCAGTCTGGTCCATCTCATAGTCCACAGCAAACGACACCTAGAACACACACAAGTTACAGTGGGATCAGGGATGTGTGTGTGTGCTGTGATAGGCGTGTGTGATGTCTTTGTGTGTGCGATGTGTTACTCACAGAGACAGTCTGTGTGTTTGGGGCAGTGATGAGGACGTCTGAGTAGGTCACAGAGAGGAGAGGAGGGAACACCTGTCCCTTCTGAGTCCCTGGCACCAGCTGAAACCTATGTCACAAATACATACATACATGTTTTCACACCCTGCTAACATTGATGAATGCATGTATTCCTACATGGATGTGTGTTTGTGTGTGCAACTCACCCAATCCTGATGCTGCTTGCGATGCGTATGACTTTTGGCAGAGAGCCGAGGCTCTTCTCTCTCCCACTCAGAGTGTCCACCAGTAACACACGTCTCGATAGGTACCAGTCGTTCAAGTTACCTACACACACACACACACACACACACACGTTATTCAAGATACTTGTTGAGGGAGAAAGGATTTAAAACAAATGTACCCCCTCCCACATTCACCCCGGTTGATGAACTTCCTGTTGTATTCTTGGTTGAGGTTGCGTGTGGGGAGGGGGAGCAGTCTCCTGTCCTCTCCTCGGCTCAGATCCACAAACACATCGTAGAATAAAGGCTCAGCATAAACACGCAACAGGTCTGCTACGGAGAGAACACACTACACACACAGACACATACGTAATAGAATTGGCGCTAAGTGAGAACGCAAAACAACTGTCACCATGAGAAAACACCACAGCACATGTTGACGAGATAGAGACAGGGCTTGACTTGGGCAGGAGTTCACCGGAGCTGAGTCCCGGCACCTCAAATGTTCTACTGCTCGGGCTCCTGTTCCTCTTATAGAATATTACCTCAAAAGTATTGTGGAGCTTCTGCACCTAAATACTGTATAAACAGTAGTGGCATCCAAAATGATTACCGGAACCTATTTCAGTCCAAGTCAAGCACTGGATAGAGGTAGAAACTCACAGTCTCCTGGTAGGCCGTGCCAAAGGTGTAAGCTGCCTCCTGTCTCCTGGCGGTGTCTGGACAGAGCTGGGAGAGGAGACAGTCACTTTCCTCATGTCAAAACTAATAATGATAACGACTGATCTATGACTGAGCTGTATCATGAAACACTGGCGTCTCAACACTGGAACCAACAGTGTGATGGAAAGAAGAACACCTTTAGGCTAGACTTGTGTGTCACTCAGGGCTCTGCTCCCAACTTCAGGTCGTTACAAATATTACTACAGTAGACAGCTCAGCTTGAAGGTCAATATGAATGTGGCAATGCAAGACTAACCTTCACTAGTCAGGCTCAAGATGAACTTCCTGTTTTACCTGCAGGTTGTTTCCTCCCACTTTCTCCCATTGGAGGAAGTCTCCTCTGGCGTTGTAGACAGCAGCCACTAGGTTGATGTCTGTATTCTGAGAAAGAGAGACAACCCATGTACAATCGGAGTGATCATCATAGGTGTTATGGTAATAGTGTTGGGTCAATGTGTGTGTTACGGACCCTGTTGCGTCCCTTGAAGCTGAATCCAGTGGGAAGTGGCTCTGTCTGCAGCACGCGGTTGGCCAGACCCGGCTGGTCCCCGTAGTAAAGCCATGGGAGATTGGCTCTCCTAAAGTCACAGGGGCAGGAATGGACAGTTCCATTGACTGATCTACTCCAGATTTGACATCATTGGTTGAAAACAGTGGTTAGAGACTCCAGAGCAAGAGTAGATCTTCGGAAGATGTTTTAGGGGTTATAGGTTAGGGGTCAGGAAAAGGGTTAGAGGTTACCAGTAGGATATGTCCTGTGTAGATCCCAGGGCTGCGGTAGCTCTGAAGATGGTGTTGTAGAGACCACAGGCATCGTTGACCACGCTGCTGAAGGAGTGCATGTTCATCACACACATGTTCCCCAATGCCTGGCATGCTGTCAGGTTAGTATACACCTGTACAACGCACACATACCAACACAGTCAGGTCAGAGAACACCTGCAGGACACACACCACACACACGGACAAGTGCACATAGATCGTCCAGGGACAGAAAGGTGAACAGGTATTTGAGAGACTGTATATTTTACCAAGCAGGCAGCTGCTGAAGAGTAGAGGTTTGTGGAGAACCATGCTGATTGCACAGGAAGGGACTACAGGGGGAACATAACAAACAGTGTTACAGTGTTACTATAACTCCACAGTCACATAACTACAGCAGGCTCACTGATGCTCTGGGCCCAGTTTTTCAAAAATTACAGTATCTACCTGGATTTCACCTATCGGATAGGAATAAAACAGAAATAGAATGAATACAATGGAATACCCCATTCAAGTAAATTATTCGTTCTATTTCTATGCATTTAATCTTATCCGATAGACAAAATCCAGATAGATAACATTTGAAAAACTGGGCCCTGTTGTGTTGACTTACCAGCTCGGCATAGTTGATGTTTGGGTTCACAGCTGTAGGGAGGTTGTTTGGAGGGAAACACATACCTCCAGCCTGTAAAGAAACACGACATATGATTCACAGATGCTCTAGACTTGTATTTCATTTTAAACCCATATGTCACACACGCGTATTATAGAGGGTGGGCTCACTAGGATGTTGGAACCACACATACAGGACTGCGAGGTGTTGATGAGGGAAGCCTGGCATCTCCGACACCTGAGACAAGAGAGCAGAGTCAGACAGAGACAGACAGAAACAGACAGACAGCCAGAGACAGTCAGACAGACAGACAGTAAACGGTTCAATCAGCAGAATCTTAACAAGTCATGCCATCTGAGAGTTTAGAGCAGAGACAGACAGAGACAGTAAGACAGACAGACAGTAAACGGTTCAATCAGCAGAATCTTAACAAGTCATGCCATCTGAGAGTTTAGAGCAGACAGCCAGAGACAGTCAGACAGAGACAGACAGTAAACGGTTCAATCAGCAGAATCTTAACAAGTCATGCCATCTGAGAGTTTAGAGCAGAAATATCAGTTGTTCTGCAGGAAGACTTGGCTGTGTCTGGTACCTGTCTCCGTAGCTGTCAGGGGCTGAGAGGGCAGGCTCAGCTCCATTGCACACCTCACACCTGGCCTCTTCCAGAGGGTTCCCCTGGACATCCCGCTCCACTACAGTACAACAATACAGCATTAGCATCACACAGCGGCGCACCATAAACGCCGTCACATCCCCTGTAGATGTGGCTCCTCCAGCTGCTGTCTAACCCAGTATACTCCCAGTTTTACTCACCCAGTATACTCCCAGACGGGCACTGACAGGTTCCCTGCTCAGTCAGACTGCCCGGACAGAGGATACACCCATAGCCATCCTCTGTTACTGCCTACAGGAGACAGGCAGAACAACACATGCAGTTCAGCACCAGTGGAGGCTGCTGAGGGGAGAACAGCTCATAATAATGGCTGGAACGTAGCAATGGAATGGCATTAAACACATAAAAACCATGTGTTTGATGTATTTGATACCATTCCACTTATTCCGCTCCAGCCATTACCATGAGCTGTCCTCCCCAACTCCGGTGCCACCAACCTCATGTGTTCAGCACACTTGCCAGGACAATCTGTATTGACTGAGACCTTTAAACTGGTCGGTGAATGATAAATCAATTGAAATAGCTGATTTTGTAATGAATTATTTGGTGTGATGTACTGTCTAGTAGTATGGAATAAGAACATACAGGTTTTTCTAGTGGACACTGCTGACAGGTGATGGAAGCTCCGTTGGTGGCGAGAACTCTGAACCCAGTCACACATTCACAAGACAGACCTGATGAAGGAGGAGAGGGTAATTGGTTAACACAAGAGATTATAACAGTAGACACAGCTGTAGGTTACGTTGTAAACCATCAGTGCCATTTCTCTCAGCAAACAATACCTGCAGCAATCTTATTGACTGATGAACCAGCTAACATAGTCTACATATAGGACAATGCAACTAGCAGGCCAGTTTACACTATATTAGCTGCATTATTATCCAATTTTAACCAGCTAGTTAGCCAGGTGGTTTACTGCAATTACATTCCTCCCCTATGATTCGCTACTGCTGTATTTAGGTACTATTTAGCAAAGATGGTTGAGCCTGCTCTATTCTTACACGTAACGTTTTAAACAACGCGATTGACTCTATAACAAACCCGGACTGGAGTAGATTAGCGTACTGCTAATAAGGTAGCCCGTCAGTCACAGTATAACCAACAACACCATTGATAAACGCACCAGTTGCACTTGTACACTGGTTCGGTCCGCATTTCACACAGGACTGACTGGAGATGTCGTAGAACTGTTCCACGCCGCAGTCTGAAGGACGCTGAAACGAAATCGTAAACTGCTGGGAGTGAAGTAAGTTTGATTTTATTGTTAGAAATAGTGCCAATCCGCACACAAGTAGCATCCCCGTTGCCATGGTAGAGAAACTGACTTCCTGTTATTTTACCCACAACCCCTTCTGTCTTTTGGGGCGTGCTCGCGCCACTTTTCTCGCGCCTCCTTACTTCCCCATAAAATGCGAGCATGTGGCAGCTCGTGCACAGTTAATGTGGTCGGGCTCGTGAAGGGACAACATTTCGACCTATCAGAATCACACAAAATTACGATATAAAGGGTTAAAATACAGAGGAGCCAGAGTTGTTATGGTTTTCATCTGGTAAGTAATTTGAGGAGTTGAGCTGTTTACCTTTTTAACTGAAATATTCTTAAATGTTTCGTCTTACAGGGCAGGCTAGCTAGTCTAATTTCACAGCCACCGTGCCTCCGGGCTAACTAGCTAGCCAACCAGGTGTTCATCATAATAATGTACCGCGTGCCAGCTTTCATCAGTTGTGTTTGTTACTTAAAGTGTTACATTTCTTTCGAAATTCTGGAATTTGGATGTTCTTAATACAAGTAAAAAATAATGTGCCCATTTTAAATGTTTATCCTTTTGTTGCTTAAAATCTATTAAATAACTCGATTTCTGCTTTATGTTAAAGACACTTTTTTTTGTATCCGTTTCCAGATCTCTGGTTGCCAGATAAAAGGAGTTAAATATGACCATAGTACTTCGGTTGCAGGGTCTGAATATTGAGGCCGGGACTGAAGACATACGCAGATTCTTTACCAATTTGTACATCCCAGAAGGTGGTGTATATATTATAGGAGGACACCTTAGTGAAGCGTTCATTGTGTTCACTACAGAGAGAGATGGCCAGCACGCAATGAGGCGCTCTGGAACTCTTCTTAAAAAGTCTCCGGTGAGCCTACATATTAGTAGCATCGCAGAACTGCAACGAAAAATGGAGTCCAAACTACAGAGGGAGAAGCTCCTTCCAGCGCTGTTACCTGAGAAGAAACCTTTGCTGCCCCTGGCAGCACCCTTGCCCGACCCTGTCACAGCCCTACTGTTCGGCCTTGTTGCTGTTATCCAAGGACTGCAGTCTAATCAGCCAGGAGAGCACAGCAAAGCGACAGCAGCACCTGGTCCTGTGCTCAGGGCCGATAGCCCAGCTGTCGGTTGTGTGCTCAGGGCCGATAGCGCAACTGTCGGTCCTGTGCTCAGGGCTAATAACACAGCTGTGCCTGGGGGTGAGCTAAGGAGACCAGAAGAGGCTTACAGGCCAAGGCCAGGCTACGTCAGGCTCTTTGGCCTGCCAGAGACTGTGACCAGCCAGGAGATCTACCACTTCTTCAAAGGCCTGTTGGTCCAGGATGTGATAGCTAATGTGAAGCTGGGCGTGAGACAGGGCTGCCTTGTAAAGTTTGGGCATGCCCAGGACGCATGTGATGCCCTAAGCTTCAACCACCAGCAACTGGGCCGCATCAGCGTGGAGGTCCGTGGGGCCTCTGAGGAGATGTGGAGCTATGCCATCCAGCAGTGTCAGAACCCTTCATATGACCCCTTGGAAAGGCCCACAACCCAGAGAGATAGAACCTCGTACAACCCCCAAGAAATACCCTCGTATACAATCCAAAGAGATGGACCCTCATTAGAATCCAAGGAAATGCAGCACCAGGAAAGGGCAAGGCCCTCATACAGAACCCAACGACAAAGCTTGTATGAGCCTGACAGAGAAATACACAGGACCTGGGCCAAGAGGCGCTCTGAGGACAGGTCGCGGTCAGCGAAGAGGCCCGGATCCTGCGAGTCCCCGAGCATGGAGTACTGTATTATGGCCAAAAATCTATCCAAAACAATAACGAAGAATGAGATAAAAGAATTGTTTGGCTGTCCGAACATCGCCAACAGCAAAATATTACACTTACTGTATAAGGATAGCGAGAGGACAGATACAACGTTTGTAATATTCGACCAAACGGAAGACTACGTTTATGCTTTGAACCTCAATGGCTGCCATGTTGGTTCCCAGGCCATAGACGTCTCATCTGTCACCATGGAGAAGCTGCAAGCCATGTTGTCAACTGGGAGACACCATGGCAACCCCAAGACAACACCAGCAGTTTCAGAGCGAAGCGAGCAGAAACAGATTGAGAGACCCCGGGTGAGACCGTTTCCCACAGCACAGATGTGTTTCCGTACAAAACCGCCAGTCAGACGTGACGAAAATAAGATATTTTTTCTGCGGCCTTCCTCTGACTGAACAGTTTGTCTACATTCTGCGTGATCAAGATGGCATCGGTGAGGCTGTGGCTCAGTTTAAAACTGAGGATTTTGCCACACAGGCCCAGAAACGACATGGCAAGACATATATGGGGACCAGCGTGCTGCTCACCTGTATCAGCTTCCAGCAGATGGAGGGCATCTAGAAAAGGAATGAGTGAGGAAAGACAACCTACTCCTCATATTTACATTTGTCATTTAGCAGTCACTCTACAATAGTGAGTGCATTCTTTTTTTCTACTGGTCCCCCGTGGGAATTAAAACCCAAACCTTAGCGTTGCAAGCGCCATGCTATACCAACTGAGAAATACTGGACAACTGTTGACCAGAGCCACATGGGGATCTGGTTGGAAGTAGTGGACTCTATGGAGGATAGGGTGTCATCTGAGATTGTCCCTAAAACTCTAAAGATGGCACTTTAGGACTGAGCTCATCACTGGAATGAGCATCCTTGGGGCGTAGTGGCTTCGAGAAGTGTTAACCCCATACCCTCCAGTCAGGCAACAGTTACATTTGGACAAGTCTAAACTGGATATGAGTCAATATCCATTGTTATTGAATGATTCCAACTTTAATTTCAAGACCTCCCATGGTATAGAGACCCTTTAATATTTCTATAATACCAATGGCGGCAAATTGATTTAAATGCATTTCAAACTGTGCAACATTGTGACAAATGTTTGAAAACCAGCAACAGTATATCAGGCAACAGGACAGCATTTCATTTCTCTTCTGACATTCCTTATTTCTTTTATTGGAATTTTCATTCCAAAAATTACTTAATGAAACCAATATTTGTTTATTTTTGTCACTAATTAAATGTTACCAAAGTGACCTGATTTTGATTCAAAATCTTATTAAACGGTTTTCAATTATGCCAATTCACTGTTTATGGTAGATTTAAGGTCAACTTGAGAGCCAGCAACATTTCTCACACAGCTGGAGAAGCATAGATGACACCACTGAGACAGTTTATTTTCAGTTCCCTATTTTGTTGGATCAGATAAAATACAACTCATAGAATCCCCTGGGTGATGCACAGTTCCAGTTTTACACCGAAGGAACAATATCCTCCACACGGCATTTTGAGAGTACTCTAAAATGGATTGAATACATTTTGCCCCCCAATCTACACACAATAACCCATATGGACAAAGCGAAAACAGTTTATTTTTTTTATAAATGTTTGCAAATTTATTACAAATAAAAAGCATACCTTATTCACAAATATTCAGACCCTTTGCTATTAGACTCAATTGAGCTCTGGTGCATCCTGTATCCATTGATCATCCTTGATGTTTCTGCAACTTGTTTGTAGTCCACCTGTGGTAAATTAAATTGATTGGACATGATTTGGCATTCCAGTCTATATAATGTCCCACAGTTGACAGTGCATGTCAGAGCAAGAAGTTTGGAACCACCAAGACTTCCTAGAGCTGGCTGCAGTCAGGGCCTTGGTCAGGGAGGTGACCAAGAACCCGATGGTCATTGACAGAGCTCCAGTGTTCCTCTGTGGAGAACCTTCCAGACGGACAACCATCTCGGCAGCACTCCACCAATCAGGCCTTTACGGTAGAGGCCAGACGGAAGCCACCCAGTAAAGGCACAAGACAGCCCGCTTGGAGTTTGCTAAAATGCACCTAAAAGACTTTCAGACCATGAGGAACAAGATTCTCTGGTCTGATGAAACCAAGGTTGAACTCTTTGGCCTGAATGCCAAGCGTCACATCTGGAGAACCTGGCAACATCCCTATGGTGAAGTACAGTGGCAGCATCATGCTGTGGGGATGTTTTTCAGTGGCAGGGAGACTAGTCAGGACCAAGGGAAAGACAAACGGAGCAAAGTACAGAGAGATCCTTGATGAAAACCTGCTCCAGAGTGCTCAGGACCTCAGACTGGGGCAAAGGTTCACTTTCAACAGAACAACCCTAAGCACACAGAACCCAGGAGTGGCTTCAGAACAAGTCTCAATATCCTGGAGTGGCACAGCCAGAGCCTGGACTTGAATCCAATCAAACATCTCTGGAGAGACCTGAAAATAGCTATGCAGTGATGCTCCCCATCCAATCTGACAGAGCTTGAAAGGATCTGCAGAGAACAAGAGAAACTCCCTAACGACAGCTTGTAGCATCTTTCTCAACTTGCCTACCTGGTTAAATAAAGGTTAAAAAAATAAAAAAAATACAGAAGACAACTCGAGGCTGTAATTGCTGGCAATTGTGCATCAACAAACTGAGTAAAGGTGTCACGGCTCCTCCTCTGCAGTGCAGGGGGCGGTTCCTCCTGCAGGCAGAGGAGGGTCGTTAAGTGATTGGAGCCACCTGGGCTCAGGGTATAAAACTGCTTACTAATCACCTCTCTCTTGTCTTGCTCTCTCTCTCTCTCTGCTCCTCCAGGTATGCTCATGATTTGTTTGTTCCTTTTTAGTTTTGCATAGTTTTCACTCAGTCATGTTCACACACACATATTCATGCACCCATGCACTTTACATACACCTTACATTATGATACATCCACACCTCATTCCTTTTTCTTAGTTTAAGTTCATAGTTTGTTTAATAATAAAGAACACTTTTAAATTGGCCTATACCTGTTGTTCGTGTCCTCTCATTTGTCACAGGCTATGAGCCGGCTTGTGACAAGTGGGGGCTCGTCCGGGATAGTAGTTAACTTGGGTTAGTTTAGTTCAGATTGACAATTTTTTTTGTTTGAGTGGATGTTTTGGTTGGGCCAAATTTTGTTTAAGAGAGAGTTGAGAGCCATGTGTTCTTTTGGTTGAGTTAGCTTGGTAGCTAAGCAATTCACTCTGTTTTTCTGGGTTTTGTTCAGGTGGGAGTCCTCTCCTGTTCAGGCATATCAGCAAGTGTCCATAGGAGGCTTGTGGTGTTTTTGTTTTAGGTGGCAGTGAACGTGGGTAGAGCATCCCTTTCCCTTTTCCCCTACATCGGCTCGGGAGCACCTCCGTGGTTATGGGAGGGCCGCCAGTTTCTGGTTGTCTTTTCCACTCCACTGGTTTTGTGTGCATAAAACCCCACCACATGTGACTGCACGAAGACCAGGGCCAGTTAGTTAGTAGTTTTGGAGGATAGTGGGGTGTGGCTCCTGTCCTTGAACCCAGATTGACAGCAGGTGAGTTGTGTTTTTTTGAGCATTTGTAATAGTTGTATTGGTTGAGGAAAATGTCTTCCATTTTGTGTAGTTTTGTTCAAGCTCCTTCAGAGGTAGCCTTAGAGTTGTGTACTAAGGAGCAGTTAATTGAAATTGCTGAACATTATCAGATTGAGATTGTTGATAAAAAAATTAAAGAGACTGTTAAAACTAGCTTAAAGCAGGGTCTTAGGGAAATGGGTGTTTTTGGCGGTCAGTCTGCTAGTAGTGAGGGTGCAAGTTTTCAGTCTAGCCCTTCATTAACTTTTGAGCAGCAGAGGGAACTGTTGCAAATGCAATTAGAGCGACTGAGAAATGGTAATAGACCGGAAAGACTACCACAGTTTGATGTTTCACAGAATCTTCATTTGTTGCCTAAATTTGATGAGTCAGATCCAGACACATACTTTACTTTATTTGAGCGTATTGCGGAAGCTAGAGCTTGGTCAGATTTCGACATGACTATGTTTTTGCAATGTGTACTTACAGGTAAAGCACGTCAGGCTTTTGCAGCACTGAGTGTAGCTGACAGTAAAGTTTATGCTAAAGTTAAATCAGCAGTTCTGAAGGTCTACGAGCTTGTGCCAGAGGCATATCGTCAACGTTTTCGTTACAGGAAAAAGTTAGATTCACAAACCTATTCTGAGTTTGTTTGTGACTTGACTTCTGCATTTAATCGTTGGTGTACAGCTTCTGAAGTTAGTACTTTTGAGGGTCTGTCTAATTTCATTGTGTTAGAACAGTTCAAAAATTCTGTGTCTGACCAGGTTGCTACATACATGAATGAACGTAAAGTTAAGTCTCCAAGTGATGCAGCAATCCTTGCAGATGAGTACAGGCTAACACATAAAAGCCATTTTGAGTCAAACAGTGACATGTACCATGAAAATAACTTTACTCCTAGGAGTAGTAGGTCACCTTTTTGGGGGGCTTCTTTCCAAAGGCCTCAGCAGAAGTTTGGGTCTGGAGGACTTAAAGCACCGGTTAATGCTAATACCTGTCGCTACTGTTTAGTTGAAGGACATTGGAAGAAAGATTGTCCTCGGCTTCATTCAAAACAGTCAGGTCAAGTTAAACCTGCTATGATGGCAGCTCCTGTTACAGCCTCTGACCACCAGGGTGAGCTGTTTCAGCCACTAGTTGAGTTTGATTCTCAGTCTTCCCGCTGTGATTTTTCAGCCTTTATTTCAGATGGTGTAGTGTCCCTGGTAGATGGCAACCAGAATGTTAAAATCAAGATCCTAAGAGACACTGGAGCTTTAGATTCTTTTATTCTGGAATCTGTTTTGCCGTTCTCTAAAGAGTCTGATACTGGCCGTTGTGTAATGGTATGTGGTATGGGTTTAGTTCCATTCTCTTGTCCTTTACATGAAGTTACCCTAAAATGTGGTCTGGTAGAGGGTGATGTAGATGTTGGGGTTAGACCTCAGTTGCCAGTAGAGGGAGTGCACATGATTTTGGGGAATGACTTGGCAGGTAGTAAGGTGTGGGCAGATGGCAAATTAAACATCTGTAAGAAGCAACCTTCAGTGTCCCCTGCAAGGGAATCTCCGGATCAGAACTGTGTGTCTCCTGAGGTATTTCCAGTTTGTGCGGTTACCCGCGCAGCCTCTCGTAAGGAGATTGAGAGTAAGCCAGAAAGTCTTGAGTTGCCAGTCAAACTCCAGACAGAACAGTTGACTAGTTCTAGAGATTCATTGATGGCTGAGCAAAAAGCCGATACTACTTTTGCTGATCTGTTTGATAAAGTGGTTCCTGATTCAGTGGTGAGGAATAGTGCTCAGTGTTATTTTCTTCTTGAAGGGCTGTTGGTCAGGAAATGGGTTCCACACTATGATAAGGGTGTAAGAGAACCAGTCTTTCAAATAGTTGTACCTACTACTTTGCGAAATAAAGTGTTGCAAACTTCACATGGTGATGTGGCAGGTCATATGGGTGTTCGTAAAACGTATGATCGTATACTTCGTTATTTTTTCTGGCCACGTTTAAAGCGGGATGTATCTCAGTTTATTAAAACTTGTCATACGTGTCAGTGTACAAGTAAGCCAAACCAGGTCTTACAAGGTCGGTTGAAAAACTCCCAGACTTTGCAAAACCTTGGGGTTTTGGTAGATCATTTAGACTCTGAGAAACGTGATGAATTGGTAGCTCTTATTAGAAACTACCCTGTTTTGTTTTCTGACACTCCATCGCAAACCCACTTAATTGAACATGATATAGACATCGGAGATGCTAAGCCTATCAAACACAGATTTGATCGTGTATCTGAGGAGAAGAGACTAAAACTGGAAACAGAGATGCAGTCTGTTGGACACAGGTATTGATTTGGCAAAATGTGAGTTTGCCAAAGCTACAGTCACATACCTAGGCAAGGTTGTTGGTCAGGGATTTGTCTGTCCCGTAGAAGCCAAGGTTCAGGCTGTGAAGCAGTTCCCACAGCCCTCTACAAAGAAAGAACTGATGCGCTTCCTGGGAATGGCGGGGTACTACCGTGCTTTTTGTAAAAACTTTTCGGTAGTAGTGTCCCCACTGACCAATCTGTTGAAGGCCAAGGCTGAATTTATCTGGTCCACCCAGTGTCAAGAGGCATTTGATGCAGTTAAGACTCTTTTGTGTTTGGCACCTGTGTTGGCAGCACCAAATTTTGGGAAACCTTTCAAATTGCAGGTAGACGCCAGTCAAATCGGTGCTGGGGCTGTGCTTCTCCAGGAGAATGACGACAAGGTTGAGTGTCCAGTCAGTTTCTTCTCCCGAAAATTTAATAAGTATCAGAAAAACTATTCTGTAATTGAAAAGGAGGCTTTAGGTCTCAGTTGGGCTTTACAGCACTTCGAGGTCTATGTTGGTTCTGGTTTGACCCCTTTAACTGTGTTCACTGACCACAACCCACTTGTTTTTCTGAGGTCCCTGCAAAACCCAAACCAGCGCCTGATGCGTTGGGCTTTGTTCTTGCAACCTTTCAACCTTGATATTAGACACATTAGTGGTAAGGATAATATCATTGCTGATGCTCTGTCCCGTGCTCCTTTAACCTAGCTTGTATCTCTTCTCTGCTGACCCTACGGGCTGTCTGCGCCTCTTTCCTCTTAAATTGCTCCCCAGGTACCAGGGCTGCTGAGTTTGAGGGGCGGACAGTCAGCTGGGGGACACGGGGCTACTGCTAGGAGCCGGGATTGGTATTTTTGTTTATTTGTTTTTTGGGAAATTTGAATTATTTTGAATATGTTGGAGGAAGTTGGGTTGAGGGTGGGACCCTCATTTTAAGGAGGGGGGTGTCACGGCTCCTCCTCTGCAGTGCAGGGGGCGGTTCCTCCTGCAGGCAGAGGAGGGTCGTTAAGTGATTGGAGCCACCTGGGCTCAGGGTATAAAACTGCTTACTAATCACCTCTCTCTTGTCTTGCTCTCTCTCTCTGCTCCTCCAGGTATGCTCATGATTTGTTTGTTCCTTTTTAGTTTTGCATAGTTTTCACTCAGTCATGTTCACACACACATATTCATGCACCCATGCACTTTACATACACCTTACATTATGATACATCCACACCTCATTCCTTTTTCTTAGTTTAAGTTCATAGTTTGTTTAATAATAAAGAACACTTAAATTGGCCTATACCTGTTGTTCGTGTCCTCTCATTTGTCACAGGCTATGAGCCGGCTTGTGACAAAAGGGTCCGAATACTTATGCAAATATATTTCAGTGTAAGTCACTTCCAAACACTTCTAAAAAACTGTTTTTACTTATTGGGTAGTGTGCGTGTAGATTAATACATTTTAGAATACGGCCGTAATGTAAGAAAATGTGGAAAAGGTCAGGGTCTGAATAGTTTCCAAATGCACCATACATCCTGGGATTTCGTTCAGGCCCAGCCACTGAGTTTTTCCCCCACAAAAGGTTCTTTAATACTCCTCAGTTTCATCAGCTGTCAGGGTGGCTGGTATCAGACGATCCCGCAAGTGAAGCCAGGTGTGGAGAAAAACAGCAATGACAAGCCCAACTCAAACAGCAGTCAGTACATCAGTAACCCATTTACCACCAAACATCTGTTTCCCTAAACATTACACTTGTTTTCTATCAAACACTTCATTTCTAAACATTAGACAAGATTTTCCCAAGAAACCCCAGTAAAATATGCCAAAATCACATATGAATACAGACAATGGTTTAAACTAAAAGTCACACTTTGGTCCAACCTATTCATGTCAAAAGAAGTTATGTAAAAACAAAGTCTGCACTAATAAGTACACAATTGTGTCAGAGTTTCTGCTTTGAAGGAAAATTATAACAATATAAAATAAAAATCCTCCAGTGGCTAGACAGGCAGCTGCAGACCCCATGGACTCAGGGTATATCTTGGTGGGGGATGGATCAGTTGTAGTACCTGGATGGACCATCAGTATCTGGAAGGGCCTGCAGAGAGGAGATAAAATCGATGAGACTGATGTACTGTAGGTTATTTTTGAACAAACTACAGCCATTAAAAGGCTGGACGTGTGTGTATTTAAATTTGTCAACTGGGGCCGTGTGTACC
This sequence comes from Salvelinus fontinalis, assembly GCF_029448725.1. Classification (NCBI taxonomy): domain Eukaryota; kingdom Metazoa; phylum Chordata; class Actinopteri; order Salmoniformes; family Salmonidae; genus Salvelinus; species Salvelinus fontinalis. Next base: position 8,034,797 of record NC_074702.1, read on the forward strand.
GGAGAGGTTCCCAGAGAAGCCACCTGAGAAGCGGTCACTACCGCTAGACATTCTGGGAGAATCGGAGTAGCTCATGGAGCCCAGCGACAAACCGCTCTTCATACTACTACCCTGCTGGAGACAAACGCACATACACTGAATCAAGGAAAACATCAAAGGGGACAAACTACTGAGGAATTCTTTGTGGTTTTCTTTGTGGTTTTCTGAATCACACCATCTACCTTACGACTGTATCGGAGTACACAAGGAACAGGTTTAGACACAGTAAGGACGTGTGCTGTCAGAACACAGAAGGTTCTAGAGCACTGCCTTGTACTGCCATAATCAACAGCAATAAATCACTGACTAAACACAGACAGCAAGTGGGTTAAAGGACTGAATCAAGTGACATTTATCCTCACGTCACCAGTTCCTGTTGCAGGAAGCACCTAAGAGCTGCTTGTTGCACTGGTATTGCAGCTGACAGAGCACGGTGTGTGTGTGTGTGCTGCATACCGAGGAAACACTCCTAAGTCTGTAGTCCATTAGGACATCCGTCAGCTTCTGTGTCACCTTCAGCACGATCTGAGCATCACCCTCATTCTCGATCTGGAAATTGTCCTACACACAGGAAACAGACCCTCAACACACACAGCATGTTGAAATAACACGTGAAAGCATAGTTCCACACACAGTTCCACTCACCAGGTATTTGAGTAGTGTGGACGGAAGGCTGCTGGTTTCAGGTACCGCTCCCATCAACCCTTGGCCTGATCCACTTCCCATCTGTCCCCCTCTGAACTCATCAGGGTAGTGGCTTCCTGGACTCTCTCCCAACAGCCCCTCCTGGCCAAAGCTTCCGTCCCTTCCCCCTCCCAGCCCAAAGCCATCGGCTGAACCCCCCAGCCTCTGCCCCCCCGTATTGTCAGGGTAGTCTCGGAACCTCATGTCCCTTTTCTGGAAGGCTGTAGAGGGAGTGGAGCGAGACAGGGGGTCAGAGTAGCCCCCCATACCACCCATGGGGTAGTTGAGGCCGCCGCCTTGGAGAGGGAACTCCCCTGGGAACAGAGGCTCTGCAAACCTGCCACCTAGAGGGAGACAAAAGACTGCATTTGGACTAGTACACAACACTGCATCCCAACATAGACCAGTCAAGCAAACAAAGGTCTTATCGCCTCAGCAATCTCGGTTAACCCGGAAGTAAAATCTCAAGTAATTTGGACAGCTGCGTGATTATTTATACTTGTTTGAAATTGCAAACAAACTCAACTAACAAAAGCCTAAAGCCCCCCCCCCCCCGCGAAGCACTTGAGGCAAAGCAGGTTAAGCACCGCCTTTACCCAATAAGGCCAAATAACCAGTGATGAAAAACAAAACCGGAACTAATGCTGCTCGGATCTCACGCATCCCATTCAGTCCTTGAAAATGATCTCAGTCTACATTCAGAATCTGCCCACGGGAGATTATCACCTCAGAGGCAACCTTACACTTCTCCCCCACACACGCTCACACCTGGTTTTGGTCCTCTAGCTCCCATTCCTCCTGGCCCTCCCATCCCTCCTGGTGGCCCCATGTTGGGGATTGCTGAACCTGTGATGACAGGGAGATATGTCAGAACCACAGTACATTTAAAAACAGACTGAGCACAATGAGATTCAGACAAACTTGAGAATAAACATAGAAAAACTGACGTAGTCCTGCAAACGCTTGGACCTCACTGGGCTCCTTCAGAATCACCTGAAAACACCGTACAGAATCAAGTCAATAACCAACAGCACCAGAGAGGTCCCCCCCCCGACGCATCTCAATAGTCTGCCGTCTTTTCTTTTCCTCATCCATAGCTTTCTGCTCCCCCTTCTCACCTTTAGCTGTCCCCTGCCCTCTGCCTTCTCCAGTTCTGCTGCTGCTTTTTTCACCTTCTTCCTCACTTCATGGTCCTTTGTGGCAGCATCTTCCTTAAAGGGCATCTTGGCAGAATGATTTTGCTTCTGGAGAACAGATGAGACCATACAGTTACACAGCATCATAACACAGACCTGTAGATCCAAAAGCCTTTTACTGGGACTTTTACTGTGAAAGTTAACAGTGACACACACACACACGGCCTCACCATGTATCTGAAGGAGTGCTTCCAGCCCTTGATGTGAGCCAGCATGTCAGTCTGCAGACGGCTTACCTTCTTGCAGAGTTTACACTGGTAATGGGGCGGGACTGACTTACTGGGGCTGCGGTACTCCCACACATACTGAAGACCTGCAGAACATGAGTGACAGCTCTAACAACCATGGGCAATGAAACATCTCAACAACCAATCATAGACTTGAAAAACAAATCAGAGCCCCATGAAGCCTATATTAGTGAAAGAGTGCAATGGGGTGACTTGACTTAAATCTCTTGAACCCTTTGGGGCATAGGGCTACTACCATGGTGCAATGAGTAGGTACTCACCAATGACAGTCTCACCAGTGATGGCCTTCAACTGTTTGGTCAAGGAGGGGATGGTCTGGACATTTCCCGCCTTGGTGGTGAACACTGGGAAACGCACAGAAGTCAACAAAGCACAAACATGGCAGAGACTGCATAATGAGATCGCCATCCTACCCACGGACAGGTGAGACCAAAGGGTCCACACGTTCAGTCATCTGACCAGCAGGCAGCCAATAGCTGAAGAGCCTTATACTTCAGGAAGTGAAACACTGCAGGTATACTTCAAAAGAAGGTATAGCTTTAAAAAGGTGCATTCTTTACACAAACCCCCAGTCAAAAGACTTGTAGTGGAGTTTAGAGGTCCTTCATTTACTGAACAACAGTTAGAAACACAACCCCTGCTCTTCTGAGCCTCTGAGGTCCTGTTTCCAGCCGTGCATCATCGACAACGTCTGGTAAGAATCTTTACCATTTGTGCGCTAGTTAGGTTCTGCTAAAAACACAGATTGGTTGGGAGTACTGGAATCTCCTGCTCTGGCTGGTAATCAAAGTTGCTGGTAACCAAAAATAACTTCATTTGATTCGCTGTGTGCAATTCAAGCCCCACCTTCACAAGATCATGATTCCTTAGAAGGTTGCCTGGAAGGCACACCAGGGTCTGTTTCATGCCACGTTATAGTACTGACCGCTACACAGAAGAGAAGCTAATCTGAGGTATGGAGTCCTGCTGAAAACCGTAGGCACTGCAGTTCTTCTGCCCACCTAGACACAGGTCAGAGCTGGGCTATAGGATTCTCTCACTCCCATCAGGCACTCCTCCATACCTGTGTCCAATTAAAGCAGTGAAACTCTTGCACGGGCACAGCAGGTCCCAGCCCCATTGGCAGACAGTGAGTTGAAACACTTCCTACTCTTTGAGGGCCAATAAAGGCCCCGAAAGAAAGTCCTGCTGCCAGCATCCATTGCCCATCTGAACTACCATAGGCTTATGAGGCCACATTTTTGTGCCGAGGGCTGATAGCCCTAAATTACATTGGGATGGTGTATCCCATCTCATCCACCACCAATGTGTAGCACCCAACTGGGTGATGCACGGCAGTCATTTGGGCCCACAACATCTGACCCAGACAGGATCCTTACTGATTTGACTTGCACCAGTATGGGGCAACAGCTCTACAGGACTGCAGAGAGCACCTGCACACCTATGAGTTCCCTAGAGTTAGACATTCTTCTGAGGTCAGGTTTCACGTTGCGGTTTCTAAAGTTGTTCAGACTGTAAATCATGGACCAAAGTGTTTTATGAAATAAAACTACTTTTAATCCATCTAAAAGATTTGTGCACATTGTATCAAAGACAGACCCCCCAAAAAGTCATTGAAATGAACACTAGGGAAAAGCCTTTGTGAGCCACACAGCTTAAGCCTGTGGACAGTGACTAAGTTCACTGGCATTTACAGCAACCTCTAAGAGTTGTGAATCTCAGACGCAGCCCAGAGCCCACGCTTGGACTTGCCCCCTGCCCAATCAGCCACCAGCAAAAAGACAGGAGGATGTGAATTCACAGCTCCCAACCTCCTATCAGAGGCAGTGATGCTGTGTGGAGGCAGAACTTACCTATGTCAGCAGAGAAGTTAGGCTGCTTTCTCTGTCAGTTGGGATAACCAGGCCGAAGGAGAGAGAGACAGACAGGCATTAGTGAGACTGGAGGCAGCAGAGGGGCAAACCCCACTGCACCGTTCCCCAAACAGTGGGTCAGGACCCCCTAGAGGGTTGCAGCTTAAAATTGGGTTCTGGATAGAAACATTGGTTTGGTTTAAGCAAAAGCTTCAGGTGGACCACAGCAGAAAAACACATTGGAGAAACCTACTGCACTCCTGTCTCTATGGAGAGAGAGAAATGTCATTTCAGCCTCTCCTCCATGACCCGGTCAGTGACATGAGGGAACTCTGAGCTGTAACTGACTCTGCACCGTACACATGCGCTTTACCTTGAAACGAAAGTACAAGTACTCTAGTCAGGGGTTCCAATCAGAATATATATCTGTCACAAAGGCATCATATAACCAAGCTGCCAGTGAGCCCTAATGTTTATAGCTCAGCAGGACAATTAGTGTTATGGGGGCTGACTGCCCGCTTAATAGAAAGACAGCGATAAAGAGGGCATGAGATTGCCCAGAGAAAACACCCAGCCCTGTTACCCTCGTTAGTTGCAGCCCTTCTACACTTGGTAACAGGGTTATCTGGAATTCCTGCTGCCCACAATACTCTTTAGCATCTCATAGTCAATGGGTAACTCAAGCCCTGATTGAGGGGCAGTGCAGCAGGCTGCATCTCCACAGAAACACTTAGTCTCAGGAGACCAGAGAACACTGATCAGTCCCTGCTACTCCAGCAGTATCCAGTGTCTGTGTCCAGCCATGGGCGGCTAGTAAGGGTCCATACCACTTCCTCTGCACAGAGTACTGCTACAACTTTAGGAATGAAACCAGTTAGAAGACCATACAAAGACTACGTACACAGTACTCTCAAAACCACTGTTTTGGAATCCTCTTATCACAATAGACACTTCAGGGTGGATTAATTAACCTCATCTGGGTTGTGAATAACTAGTACTACAACTATAATCCTAACCGGGGGCAATTGGCATGATTACCATGGGAGACTGAACTTACCCTGTTGTTAGCCCCTCCATTAGCGTTCCTGAACCTCTTGTGTGGTGGGGCGCCATAAGATGGCCTTGGATTGTTGCCTTGCTGCATTCTGAGGGTCATCACAAACAAATAAAGACAGCGTTTAATATCTAGTTATTAGGGCCACATCATTTTTTAGGGTGACTCAGAAACAACGCAGCTGGCCTTCCTGTGGTCAAAACCATTTGGCCACGCACGGTGCAAAATATGGTGATTAGCTAGCTGTAGCCGCAATATAGTAACGCTACCCGGACAACGTCCTCCAGGGTTACTATAGAATAAATACGGTGTGGTATGAGTGACATGGAATACTCTACCTGAAAAAATAAGATTCGCTAAAACCAGAGCGGGGTGAATTTTGCGTGTCAAGAAGAACAACTAGCAAATTGACGTACGCGAAATTGTATATCTCTTTATAGAAAGACCCGTGACGTACCTGATTTTGTGAGCCTATGCGTTTGCCTGTGTACTCGAAGTCGGAAATTTGAGTTCAAATTAATAAAAAAACATTTAAAGATAATAACGACATACATTTTTCTTTTGAAATGTATCCTTTACACAAGTTGCAATAAAACACTGATATATGTAGACGTGAAATTGAGAACAGGAAAAAACAAACAAATGTTGCAGGCAAATGTGAAGACAGCTTAGCTAGTTGTCGTATCAAAGAGAAAGGCCCATGTTTGTAAAGAAACAACACGAGCTTGGTTTTGCTGTTTGACCGTCTTCAAAAGCTACATTCGGCGCGGGAACGCTACTGCATGCACAATTATTTCTGACAGTGTCAACACACGTGGGTATTATTATTACGTTTCAAAACGCAATCAATTATTCTGGGTTTACTACTCATAGATTCTGTGTAAGAGCCGGTAGCTCACTGCTGCCCACTGTGATTGTGGTCTCCTCCTGGTCCATCACTAGCACACGTTGTGTCAAATGGCACCATATTCCCCAAATAGTGAACCACTTCATCAACATCAACCCTGTTTGGCTCTGGTCAGAACAGAAGTAGTGCACTATATTAGAGAATTGTTTGCAATTTAAGATGTTCCCCATGTTTCTCTCCACAGATAGTCCTATCCTGCAGAGATGACCAAGTGCAAGAAGAAGAAGAGGCAGGATGACTTCCAGAAGGTCAAGCTGAAGGTGGGGAAGACCAAGCCTAAAGCGGACAATGCCACCAACATCAACTTCCGCACCAAGGGAATAAACCTAACTGAACAGCTGAAGAAAGATGCTAATGCACCCACCACACACCGGAAGCTCAACATCAAGGTAGGTAACACACACACACACACAAACACACTCGCTCCTGTACTGTACCTTATGCTGTGTGCCTCCCCTCTAGGACCTGTTGTCCCAGCTGCATCACTACAGTGGTACAGTGAAACAGGGAGCTCTTGTGGGACTGAGGGAGCTGCTGACCCTTCACCCCTCAGAGTTAGACCAACACCTCTCCAGTCTGCTCAGCGAGGCTGCTGCCGTCTTCACAGACAAGGACCCGAATGTACGGATGTCTGCCACACGCCTGCTCAGGTTAGAAAAGCATTTTGTTATGACAGTGGGAATTTGTCTTCAGGTCTTTGAAAAAATATATATATTTCATCTTTATTTAACCAGGTAGATCAGTTGAGAACAAGTTCTCATTTACAACTGCGACCTGGCCAAAATAAAGCAGTGTGAAAAAAACAACACAGGGTTACACATAGGATAAACAAAAGTACAGTCAATAACAATGGAAAAATATACAGTGTGTGCAAATGGAGTAAGGAGGTAAGGCAATAAGTAGGCCATAGTGGCGAAATAATTACAATATAGCAATTAAACACTGGAGTGATAGATGTGCAAGTAGAGATACTGGGGTGCAAAGGAGCAAAATAAATAACAGTATGGGGATCAGGTAGTTGGATGGACTCTTTACAGATGGGCTATGTATAGGTGCAGTGATCTGCGAGCTGCTCTGACAGCTTAAAGTTAGAGAGGGAGATATGAGTCTCCAGCTTCAGTGATTTTTGCAGTTCGTTCCAGTCATTGGCAGCAGAGAACTGGAAAAGCAGCCAAAGAAGGAATTGGCTTTGGGGGTGACCAGAGAGATATACCTGCTGGAGTGCGTGCTACGTTTGGGTGTTGTTATGGCGACCAGTGAGCTGAGATAAGGCAAAGCTTTACCTAGCAAAGACTTATAGATGACCTGGAGCCAGTGGGTCTGGCGATGAATATGTAGCGAGGGCCAGCCAACGAGAGCATACAGGTTGCAGTGGTGGGTGGTATATGGGGCTTTGGTGACAAAACGGATGGCACTGTGATAGACTGCATCCAGTTTGCTGTGTAGAGTGTTGAAGGATATTTTGTAAATGACATCGTCGAGGATCGGTAGGATAGTCAGTTTGACGAGGGTATGTTTGGCAGCGTGAGTGAAGGAGGCTTTGTTGTGAAATAGGAAGCAGATTCTAGATTTAATTTTGGATTGGAGATGCTTAATATGAGTCTGGAAGGAGAGTTTACAGTCTAACCAGACACCTAGGTATTTGTAGTTGTCCACATATTCTAAGTCAGAACCGTCCAGAGTAGTGATGCTAGTCGGGCGGGCGGTGCGTGCAGCGATCGGTTGAAGAGCATGCATTTAGTTTTACTAGCGTTTAAGAGCAGTTGGCGGCAACGGAAGGAGTGTTGTATGGCATTGAAGCTCGTTTGGAGGTTTGTTAACACAGTGTCCACAGTGTCTGTTCTCCAACCCTCACAAAACCATACACCACTTAAGAGCAGCACAGTCCTTGGAGAAATGCCTTAATACCAGTTCTTCTACTAGTGCACCTCCCTAACCTTTAACCTCTACCCTCTCCGTGCCCTGCTCAGGTTCATAGCCCAGAGTGTGCCAGCGGAGCGGACATCTCCATTCTTCCCTCTCCTCTCTGCCCACCTCTCCTGTGCCATGACCCACATCGAGACGGGTATCCAGGAGGATGCCCTGAAGGTCCTCGACGTTTTGCTGGACCACTATCCTGCCCTGCTGGCTGCTCGTCCCACCCTGCTGCTCACCAACTTCCTGGAGCTGATCTCACACAAAAGTCCCGGGGGCGGGGCAAGGAAGGGGCTGGAGGGGAAGGGGAGGAGCTGGGCCCTGTCAGTCAACCCTAACAGGAACGTGACTGGTCAGCAGTGGAGACTCACAGTGCTGCTCAGGTACTCATACACTTGCAATGAGTTAGCAGTGTCCTATTGGTGTGTACATTTTTCTGGCATGACCTTTGTGTTTGTGTGTTTTCCAGACTGGGGCGTTTTCTTCAGGCGGTAGTTGAGGAGAGGCGAGCGGAGGAGGGGGTTGCATGTGTCTCAGGTGACATGTTCAGTGTTTTGAATGGACAAGGAGGAGCTAATGCACCTTTGGAGCTCAACTGGGAGGAGCTTACCTACAGAAAAGACGGATTTCAGGTGTTTGAACATTCAGGAGCCATGCCCACTCCGCACTCCACCTTCAAACTCAGGTACGCAGATCACAGACACACACTTCATTAACAAGCATACACACACACACTCTGCTGACTCACTCTCCTGTCCTGCTCATCATCTGTCCCTTTCCTCCACTGTATTTGTAGGCCGGAGACTGAGCCTGGGGCTGGGGTGAGTGAGGGGCTGGGCACAGGGGAGTCTGTACGGGGCTTTGCCTCCACCCTGGTGCCCCTTCTACTAGATGTCTGGGTAGAGGCTAGTGCCAGCGACCGGAGCAAGACTGACAGTGCTCATCTCCTCACCCCCGACGCCATGTCACTGATGTACCAGGTCCTCTCCATACTACAGCTGCTACGCAAGCTGGCACCACAGAGAGAACACCAGGATACACTGGTAACACACACACAGGCGTTCTCTCTCAGTATAAGATGTGTGGTTACCTTTGTTCTATTAACAGTGGTGTTTGTGTGTTTAGGATGCGTGGTTTCGCAGTGAGTACCTGGGGGATTTTAAGCAGCACTTCATGAAGAACTTCCCCTATGGAAATCTGGACACCCCTAAACAAAGGCGGAAGACAGACCCCAAGAGGTGAGGTGGTGCTAGGGCCCTTGGTGTATGTGTAGGTACTCCAGCTTTTCCCAAACTAGGGGTCGCTACCCCATATGTGTCGCCTGATTTGAAAATCGGGTCGTGAGAGAAACTCTGGGGGTAAAAACATCTGGTCTATAGTCAACTGAATGCTCTGCTTAGTCGTAGAACCACGGTTACATTTCAGATATTAGCGGTTAGGACAAACAGCGGTTTCTGTTTTCTTACTAAAAATTAGCTCTAACCATTGAACAGTTTGAGCTATTAGCAATTCTGATATATAATATCAGCACAAAATGACTGGGGGGGACATCATTAAAAGTGTGTGTTTGGGTGTGGTGTTTCAGGAGTAAGCAGGCCCCTACAATCCCAGGGCAGACAGTGGAACCCTTGGCTCTGAACGTGCTGCTCTGCCAGGTCATGGTTTCCATGGTTACCCTCAGCCAGAGGGAGGGGCAAGCCCAGGAGCCCGATGCTGAGTGGCTGATGCCTCTGAGAGGGTTTGTCCAAGAGACTCTGTCCAGTGGGGCCAAGCTGAGCCAAAGACATCTACATACACTCCTGGAGACTGTCTGGAGAATGGTCATCACACAACGCAGCAGGGGTAAGACTGTCTGTGTGGGTTTGTGTGGGCTGTCAAGGGTGCGGTTATGAGTTAATCTTAAATGGTTTTCGCATGTCTGGCGTCCTAACCGGTGGTGTGTGTAGCGGTGACGGAGGATCTGTTACAGGCGGTGTATGTTCAGTACCAGCAGATGAACCTGAATCTGCAGACCAGAACACTGCTACTTTCCTTCTACAGCAGACTGTACCTACAGGAACACAACCACACACATATCGCCAGGTAACACACACACACACACACACGTTCTAGTGTTTACTGTACCAAATAACCAAAGATATATGTAGGCATAACCAAGTCTGCAGGGTAGATTACTCTGCTCCTAAAGCTCTTTCTTCCTCTCCGGTCTCCCCCTTCAGGAGTAGAGTGTTGTCTCGGTGGCTGGCTGCTCTACCGCTCCAGTTGTCCCAGCTAGGCCACCGTAACCCTGCCCTCTCAGACAGGCTCCTGCTCTCCATCCAGGCTGCTGCCTCCCGCGGGAACAAGGCTCTGCTGAACTCCCTACACACGCATGCATGCAGGCTCTACGGTGAATACACACACACACACACACACACACACACACACACACACACACACACACACACACACACACACACACACACACACACACACACACACACCTGCATGCAGGCTCTACGGTGAATACACACACACACACACCTGTATGCAGGCTCTACGGTGAATACACACACACACACCTGTATGCAGGCTCTACGGTGAATACACAGACACACACCTGTATGCAGGCTCTACGGTGAATACACACACACACACCTGTATGCAGGCTCTACGGTGAATACACACACACACACCTGTATGCAGGCTCTACGGTGAATACACACACACACACCTGTATGCAGGCTCTACGGTGAATACACACACACACACCTGTATGCAGGCTCTACGGTGAATACACACACACACCTGTATGCAGGCTCTACGGTGAATACACACACACACACCTGTATGCAGGCTCTACGGTGAATACAACAACAAAAATCACATGTGAAGCTCCACTTATTACCTTACCTTACCTTTTGGAGATGTTTTCTATGTTTCTCCACTGGGGGGGAAGTAAAGGTCCACCTGAACTCCATAGCAGAAGAGAGAGGGGAGCATGTTGTACAAGCTAGAGACAAAGGTTGGAGGAGTCTCAGTTAAAAGGGGTGGAGGGCACCTATGTTGTAATATAAGCTAAGATAGAACTGGTGAGGGGGTTTCTGTTATGAGTAAAGGCCCTAGGCAAGACAGATCTGAGGAGGGTGAGGGGGTTTGTTATGAGTAAAGGCCCTAGGGAAGACAGATCTGGGGAGGGTGAGGGGGTTTGTGTTATGATTGAAGGCCCTAGGGAAGACAGATCTGGGGAGGGTGAGGGGGTTTGTTATGAGTAAAGGCCCTAGGCAAGACAGATCTGAGGAGGGTGAGGGGGTTTGTTATGATTAAAGGCCCTAGGCAAGACAGATCTGGGGAGGGTGAGGGGGTTTGTGTTATGATTGAAGGCCCTAGGGAAGACAGATCTGGGGAGGGTGAGGGGGTTTGTGTTATGATTGAAGGCCCTAGGGAAGACAGATCTGAGGAGGGTGAGGGGGTTTGTTATGATTAAAGGCCCTAGGGAAGACAGATCTGGGGAGGGTGAGGGGGTTTGTGTTATGATTAAAGGCCCTAGGGAAGACAGATCTGGGGAGGGTGAGGGGGTTTGTGTTATGATTGAAGGCCCTAGGGAAGACAGATCTGAGGAGGGTGAGGGGGTTTGTGTTTTGATTGAAGGCCCTAGGGAAGACAGGTCTGGGGAGGGTGAGGGGGTTTGTGTTATGATTGAAGGCCCTAGGGAAGACAGATCCGAGGAGGGTGAGGGGGTTTGTGTTATGATTGAAGGCCCTAGGGAAGACAGATCTGGTGAGGGGGTTTGTGTTATGATTAAAGGCCCTAGGGAAGACAGATCTGAGGAGGGTGAGGGGGGTTATGTTATGATTGAAGGCCCTAGGGAAGACAGATCTGAGGAGGGTGAGGGGGTTTGTGTTATGATTGAAGGCCCTAGGGAAGACAGATCTGGTGAGGGGGTTTGTGTTATGATTGAAGGCCCTAGGGAAGACAGATCTGGGGAGGGTGTTTGTGTTATGATTAAAGGCCCCAGAGAAGACAGATCTGAGGAGGGGGTTTGTGTTATGATTGAAGGCCCCAGAGAAGACAGATCTGAGGAGGGTGAGGGGGTTTGTGTTATGATTGAAGGCCCTAGGGAAGACAGATCTGAGGAGGGTGAGGGGGTTTGTGTTATGATTGAAGGCCCTAGGGAAGACAGATCTGGTGAGGGGGTTTGTGTTATGATTAAAGGCCCTAGGGAAGACAGATCTGAGGAGGGTGAGGGGGGTTATGTTATGATTGAAGGCCCTAGGGAAGACAGATCTGGGGAGGGTGAGGGGGTTTGTGTTATGATTAAAGGCCCTAGGGAAGACAGATCTGGGGAGGGTATTTGTGTTATGATTAAAGGCCCTAGGGAAGACAGATCTGGGGAGGGTGAGGGGGGTTATGTTATGATTAAAGGCCCTAGGGAAGACAGATCTGGGGAGGGTGAGGGGGTTTGTGTTATGATTAAAGGCCCTAGGGAAGACAGATCTGAGGAGGGTGAGGGGGTTTGTGTTATGATTAAAAGCCCTAGGGAAGACAGATCTGGGGAGGGTGAGGGGGTTTGTGTTATGATTGAAGGCCCTAGGGAAGACAGATCTGGGGAGGGGGTTTGTGTTATGATTAAAGGCCCTAGGGAAGACAGATCTGGGGAGGGTGAGGGGGTTTGTGTTATGATTGAAGGCCCTAGGGAAGACAGATCTGAGGAGGGTGAGGGGGTTTGTGTTATGATTAAAGGCCCCAGAGAAGACAGATCTGAGGAGGGTGAGGGGGGTTATGTTATGATTGAAGGCCCTAGGGAAGACAGATCTGGGGAGGGTGAGGGGGTTTGTGTTATGATTAAAGGCCCTAGGGAAGACAGAGTGGGCGATTCACCATCACAAGACTCTGTTTGTCTGAATGGTCTGTGACATCAGCAATGTGCGTCAGCAGCCAACATAATATAATACAGACTATCTGATCATTACTACTCTCTCTCTTTATCTCTCTCCCTATCTCTCTAGCGCTCTCTCTTTATCTCTGTCTGTTTGATGATTTTCTTTCTTAGACCATAAACTGGTGATGGATAGTCCATTCACTCTTTACGTCACCATTGGCTTCTTGTTGCTAGGTACGGTGTGTGTGTTTACAACACCGTGGTCCTGGATAGGTACAGGAGTGCAAGCTTTTGTTCCAGCCCAGCACTAACACACCAGATTCAGCTAATCAAGGGCTTTATGGTTACAGGTGACTCTAATGATGGGGTGTGTTGGACAGGAAGTAAGGCTCTCTAGGACCACAGATGCCCTCCTCTGCTGTAGTGTATGAGCTGTAGTTGGTGATGTGTAGAGCAGCCAAACTGGTGAAAAAATATTACAGTTTGAACTTTAACGACTTTAACAAGGTAGAAAGTGTATAGGGTTGATAATAAATGTACATTTCTAAATAATTTACTCTCTGAAAAAGTGTTCTTCAATCACAGTATTTTTTTATATAAAGCTTTTAGCAGCATTTTTGTTGATTTTGTGGTCTCAAACCAGAGTTTATTTAAATTCTTAATCAAGAATATGGGCAAAATGTAATTATTGAGAATGAGAGGTGGGAATGTTGTTCCCTTGTCATATAATTGCTATATTTAATATCAATATAGAATTTACAATTTTTTTTCAAATTGTATTTTGACTTATTTTTCTCGACGCGAATATTGAGTCAAGACTGAGACAACCAGTTGAGAACCACTGTTGTAGAGTTTGTATATTGACGTGTGTGTGTGTGTGTGTGTGTGTGTGTGTGTGTGTGTGTGTGTGTGTGTGTGTGTGTAGACCCACAGGAGGGCAGTGTGGTATTGTTACCGGCTGAGTCTCAGCAGCGATTGGTCCAGCTACTCTACTTCCTGCCTGTGATGTCACAGGGTCTATTGGCCAATCTGAGTCGCTGCTGCACTGCGGGACGCGTCTCTGCTGGCCTGGCTGCCTCCCTCATACGCATCATACACCTCAGGTAACCCCAGCAACCTCCCAAAGCTACAGACTGAGGTCAGAAACTCTGTCACTAACCCAATGTTCTTACATGGTCCCCGTGTCCCAGAAATGTGAGAGTCATGTGCCATGTGGTTTAAACAGCGTTTGACCGTTGAGGTTTCATCCTCTAAACATCTAGATGATGTCCAGACCAACATCACCTGGCCTTTACGCTTTCACATCCTTTCTCTTGCACTTAACAATGTTCTGAATAGAATTTTCAATTCATAAGTGTGTGTGTGTGTGTGTGTGTGTGTGTGTGTGTGTGTGTGTGTGTGTGTGTGTGTGTGTGTGTGTGTGTGTGTGTGTGTGTGTGTGTGTGTGTGTGTGTGTGTGTGTGTGTGTGTGTGTGTGTGTGTGTGTGTGTGTGTGTGTGTGTGTGAGAGAGAGAGCCGTCAGTCCTTCCTGGTTAGAGAGGGGAGACAGCAGACCGATGGTTCGCCAGCTTAATGGAATCAAACAATCAACCAATTAAGGCACGTCGATGGTTGTGGCACAAGATCAGTGTCATGAGCTCATGGTTTATAACAAGGCCTGACGCTGATGGCACTTGATGGGAATTTATAGTTCACTAGACCTTTAGATGGCAGTGTTGGTCCTTTAGTGTGCTGTTGTGTGTGTGAGCATATCACTGTTCTGCTGTTTGGTCATGCTGTGGTTTGCCAGTGATTTCTCACACGCATCCGGCCTTGCATAACGCTATGATGTCATCAGTGTTCATCGCCAGCAAGTGTGTGTGTATTTGTGAGACACCCAGTGTTTCTCTGGGGTAGTGTTACACACACACCTGACTAGGGGTTGGGGGAGTGTATGTGTGTAGAGACTAGGGGTTGGGGCAGTGTGTGTGTGTGTAGAGACGTGGGGCTGTGTGTGCGTAGAGACTAGGGGTTGGGGCAGTGTGTGTGTAGAGACTAGGGGTTGGGGCTGTGTGTGTGTAGAGACAAGGGGTTGGGGCAGTGTGTGTGTAGAGACTAGGGGTTGGGGCAGTGTGTGTGTAGAGACTAGGGGTTGGGGCTGTGTGTGTGTGTGTAGAGACTAGGGGTTGGGGCTGTGTGTGTGTGTGTGTGTGTGTAGAGACTAGGGGTTGGGGCAGTGTGTGTGTATGTGTGTGTGTGTAGAGACTAGGGGTTGGGGCAGTGTGTGTGTGTGTATGTGTGTAGAGACTAGGGGTTGGGGCAGTGTGTGTGTATGTGTGTAGAGACTAGGGGTTGGGGCAGTGTGTGTGTATGTGTGTAGAGACTAGGGGTTGGGGCAGTGTGTGTGTGTAGAGACTAGGGGTTGGGGCAGTGTGTGTGCGTGTAGAGACTAGGGGTTGGGGCAGTGTGCGCGTCTAGAGACTAGGGGTTGGGGCAGTGTGTGTGTGTGCGTCTAGAGACTAGGGGTTGGGGCAGTGTGTGTGTGTGTGTGCGTAGAGACTAGGGGTTGGGGCAGTGTGTGTGTGTAGAGACTAGGGGTTAGGGCAGTGTGTGTGTGTGTAGAGACTAGGGGTTGGGGCAGTGTGTGTGTGTGTGTAGAGACTAGGGGTTGGGGCAGTGTGTGTGTGTAGAGACTAGGGGTTGGGGCAGTGTGCGTGCGTCTAGAGACTAGGGGTTGGGGCAGTGTGCGTGCGTCTAGGGGTTGGGGCAGTGTGCGTGCGTCTAGGGGTTGGGGCAGTGTGCGTGCGTCTAGGGGTTGGGGCAGTGTGTGTGCGTCTAATGGTTGGGGCAGTGTGTGTGCGTCTAGGGGTTGGGGCAGTGTGTGCGTAGAGACTAGGGGTTGGGGCAGTGTGTGCGTAGAGACTAGGGGTTGGGGCAGTGTGTGCATAGAGACTAGGGGTTGGGGCAGTGTGTGTGCGTCTAGGGGTTGGGGCAGTGTGTGTGCGTCTAGAGACTAGGGGTTGGGGCAGTGTGTGTACGTCTAGGCGTTGGGGCAGTGTGTTTACGTCTAGGGGTTGGGGCAGTGTGTGTACGTCTAGGCGTTGGGGCAGTGTGTTTACGTCTAGGGGTTGGGGCAGTGTGTGTGCGTCTAGGGGTTGGGGCAGTGTGCGTGCGTCTAGGGGTTGGGGCAGTGTGCGTGCGTCTAGGGGTTGGGGCAGTGTGCGTGCGTCTAGGGGTTGGGGCAGTGTGCGTGCGTCTAGGGGTTGGGGCAGTGTGCGTGCGTCTAGGGGTTGGGGCAGTGTGCGTGCGTCTAGGGGTTGGGGCAGTGTGTGTGCGTCTAAGGGTTGGGGCAGTGTGTGTGCGTCTAGGGGTTGGGGCAGTGTGTGTGCGTCTAGGGGTTGGGGCAGTGTGTGTGCGTCTAGGGGTTGGGGCAGTGTGTGTGCGTCTAGGGGTTGGGGCAGTGTGTGTGCGTCTAGGGGTTGGGGCAGTGTGTGTGCGTCTAGGGGTTGGGGCAGTGTGCGTGCGTCTAGGGGTTGGGGCAGTGTGCGTGCGTCTAGGGGTTGGGGCAGTGTGTGTGCGTCTAGGGGTTGGGGCAGTGTGTGTGCGTCTAGGGGTTGGGGCAGTGTGTGTGCGTCTAGGGGTTGGGGCAGTGTGTGTACGTCTAGGGGTTGGGGCAGTGTGCGTACGTCTAGGGGTTGGGGCAGTGTGTGTACGTCTAGGGGTTGGGGCAGTGTGTGTGCGTCTAGGGGTTGGGGCAGTGTGTGTGCGTCTAGGGGTTGGGGCAGTGTGCGTGCGTTTAGGGGTTGGGGCAGTGTGTGCGTCTAGAGACTAGGGGTTGGGGCAGTGTGCGTGCGTCTAGGGGTTTGGGCAGTGTGTGTGCGTCTAGGGGTTGGGGCAGTGTGTGTGCGTCTAGGGGTTGGGGCAGTGTGTGTGCATAGAGACTAGGGGTTGGGGCAGTGTGTGTGCGTCTAGGGGTTGGGGCAGTGTGTGTGCGTCTAGGGGTTGGGGCAGTGTGTGCGTAGAGACTAGGGGTTGGGGCAGTGTGTGTGCGTCTAGGGGTTGGGGCAGTGTGTGTGCGTCTAGAGACTAGGGGTTGGGGCAGTGTGTGTACGTCTAGGCGTTGGGGCAGTGTGTTTACGTCTAGGGGTTGGGGCAGTGTGTGTACGTCTAGGCGTTGGGGCAGTGTGTTTACGTCTAGGGGTTGGGGCAGTGTGTGTACGTCTAGGGGTTGGGGCAGTGTGTGTACGTCTAGGGGTTGGGGCAGTGTGTGTGTGTCTAGGGGTTGGGGCAGTGTGTGCGTCTAGGGCTTGGGGCAGTGTGTGTATGTCTAGGGGTTGGGGCAGTGTGTGTATGTCTAGGGGTTGGGGCAGTGTGTGTGCGTCTAGGGGTTGGGGCAGTGTGCGTGCGTCTAGGGGTTGGGGCAGTGTGCGTGCGTCTAGGGGTTGGGGCAGTGTGCGTGCGTCTAGGGGTTGGGGCAGTGTGCGTGCGTCTAGGGGTTGGGGCAGTGTGCGTGCGTCTAGGGGTTGGGGCAGTGTGCGTGCGTCTAGGGGTTGGGGCAGTGTGCGTGCGTCTAGGGGTTGGGGCAGTGTGCGTGCGTCTAGGGGTTGGGGCAGTGTGCGTGCGTCTAGGGGTTGGGGCAGTGTGCGTGCGTCTAGGGGTTGGGGCAGTGTGCGTGCGTCTAGGGGTTGGGGCAGTGTGTGTGCGTCTAGGGGTTGGGGCAGTGTGTGTGCGTCTAGGGGTTGGGGCATTGTGTGTACGTCTAGGGGTTGGGGCAGTGTGTGTGCGTCTAGGGGTTGGGGCAGTGTGCGTGCGTCTAGGGGTTGGGGCAGTGTGCGTGCGTCTAGGGGTTTGGGCAGTGTGCGTGCGTCTAGGGGTTGGGGCAGTGTGCGCGCGTCTAGGGGTTGGGGCAGTGTGCGCGCGTCTAGGGGTTGGGGCAGTGTGCGCGCGTCTAGGGGTTGGGGCAGTGTGCGCGCGTCTAGGGGTTGGGGCAGTGTGCGCGCGTCTAGGGGTTGGGGCAGTGTGCGCGCGTCTAGGGGTTGGGGCAGTGTGCGCGCGTCTAGGGGTTGGGGCAGTGTGCGCGCGTCTAGGGGTTGGGGCAGTGTGCGCGCGTCTAGGGGTTGGGGCAGTGTGCGCGCGTCTAGGGGTTGGGGCAGTGTGCGCGCGTCTAGGGGTTGGGGCAGTGTGCGCGCGTCTAGGGGTTGGGGCAGTGTGCGCGCGTCTAGGGGTTGGGGCAGTGTGCGCGCGTCTAGGGGTTGGGGCAGTGTGCGCGCGTCTAGGTGTTGGGGCAGTGTGCGCGCGTCTAGGGGTTGGGGCAGTGTGCGCGCGTCTAGGGGTTGGGGCAGTGTGCGTGCGTCTAGGGGTTGGGGCAGTGTGCGTGCGTCTAGGGGTTGGGGCAGTGTGCGTGCGTCTAGGGGTTGGGGCAGTGTGCGTGCGTCTAGAGACTAGGGGTTGGGGCAGTGTGTGTGCGTCTAGGGGTTGGGGCGGTGTGCGTGCGTCTAGGGGTTGGGGCAGTGTGTGTATGTCTAGGGGTTGGGGCAGTGTGTGTGCGTCTAGGGGTTGGGGCAGTGTGTGTGCGTCTAGGGGTTGGGGCAGTGTGCGTGCGTCTAGGGGTTGGGGCAGTGTGTGTGCGTCTAGGGGTTGGGGCAGTGTGTGCGTAGAGACTAGGGGTTGGGGCAGTGTGTGTGCGTCTAGGGGTTGGGGCAGTGTGTGTGTGTAGAGACTAGGGGTTGGGGCAGTGTGTGCGTCTAGGGGTTGGGGCAGTGTGTGTGCGTCTAGAGACTAGGGGTTGGGGCAGTGTGCGTGCGTCTAGGGGTTGGGGCGGTGTGCGTGCGTCTAGGGGTTGGGGCGGTGTGCGTGCGTCTAGGGGTTGGGGCGGTGTGCGTGCGTCTAGGGGTTGGGGCGGTGTGCGTGCGTCTAGGGGTTGGGGCAGTGTGCGTGCGTCTAGGGGTTGGGGCAGTGTGCGTGCGTCTAGGGGTTGGGGCAGTGTGCGTGCGTCTAGGGGTTGGGGCAGTGTGTGTGCGTCTAAGGGTTGGGGCAGTGTTTGTACGTCTAGGGGTTGGGGCAGTGTGTGTGCATCTAGGGGATGGGGCAGTGTGTGTATGTCTAGGGGTTGGGGCAGTGTGTGTGCGTCCAGGGGTTGGGGCAGTGTGCGTGCGTCTAGGGGTTGAGGCAGTGTGTGTGCGTCTACGGGTTGGGGCAGTGTGTGTGCGTCTAGGTGTTGGGGCAGTGTGTGTGCGTCTAGGGGTTGGGGCAGTGTGTGTGCGTCTAGGGGTTGGGGCAGTGTGTGCGTCTAGGGGTTGGGGCAGTGTGTGTGCGTCTAGAGACTAGGGGTTTGGGAAGTGTGTGTGCGTCTAGGGGTTGGGGCAGTGTGTGTACGTCTAGGGTTTGGGGCAGTGTGTGTGCGTCTAGGGGTTGGGGCAGTGTGTGCGTAGAGACTAGGGGTTAGGGCAGTGTGTGTGCGTCTAGGGGTTGGGGCAGTGTGTGTGTGTAGAGACTAGGGGTTGGGGCAGTGTGTGTGCGTAGAGACTAGGGTTTGGGGCAGTGTGTGTGCGTCTAGGGGTTGGGGCAGTGTGTGCGTAGAGACTAGGGGTTGGGGCAGTGTGTGTGCGTCTAGGGGTTGGGGCAGTGTGTGTGTGTAGAGACTAGGGGTTGGGGCAGTGTGTGTGCGTAGAGACTATTGGTTGGGGCAGTGTGTGTGTGTAGAGACTAGGGGTTGGGGCAGTGTGTGTGTGTAGAGACTAGGGGTTGGGGCAGTGTGTGTGCGTAGAGACTATTGGTTGGGGCAGTGTGTGTGTGTAGAGACTAGGGGTTGGGGCAGTGTGTGTGTGTAGAGACTAGGGGTTGGGGCAGTGTGCGTGTAGAGACTAGGGGTTGGGGCAGTGTGTGTGTGTAGAGACTAGGGGTTGGGGCAGTGTGTGTGTGTAGAGACTAGGGGTTGGGGCAGTGTGCGTGTAGAGACTAGGGGTTGGGGCAGTGTGTGTGCGTCTAGGGGTTGGGGCAGTGTGTGTGCGTCTAGAGACTAGGGGTTGGGGCAGTGTGTGTACCTCTAGGCGTTGGGGCAGTGTGTTTACGTCTAGGGGTTGGGGCAGTGTGTGTGCGTCTAGGGGTTGGGGCAGTGTGTGTGCGTTTAGGGGTTGGGGCAGTGTGTGTACGTCTAGGGGTTGGGGCAGTGTGTGTACGTCTAGGGGTTGGGGCAGTGTGTGGACGTCTAGGGGTTGGGGCAGTGTGTGTGCGTAGAGACTAGGGGTTGGGGCAGTGTGTGTGCGTCTAGGGGTTGGGGCAGTGTGTGCGTAGAGACTAGGGGTTGGGGCAGTGTGTGTGCGTCTAGGGGTTGGGGCAGTGTGTGTGTGTAGAGACTAGGGGTTGGGGCAGTGTGTGTGCGTAGAGACTAGGGGTTGGGGCAGTGTGTGTGCGTAGAGACTAGGGGTTGGGGCAGTGTGTGTGTGTAGAGACTAGGGGTTGGGGCAGTGTGTGTGTGTAGAGACTAGGGGTTGGGGCAGTGTGCGTGTAGAGACTAGGGGTTGGGGCAGTGTGTGTGCGTCTAGAGACTAGGGGTTGGGGCAGTGTGTGTACATCTAGGGGTTGGGGCAGTGTGTGTGTGTAGAGACTAGGGGTTGGGGCAGTGTGCGTGTAGAGACTAGGGGTTGGGGCAGTGTGTGTGCGTCTAGGGGTTGGGGCAGTGTGTGTGCGTCTAGAGACTAGGGGTTGGGGCAGTGTGTGTATGTCTAGGCGTTGGGGCAGTGTGTTTACGTCTAGGGGTTGGGGCAGTGTGTGTACGTCTAGGCGTTGGGGCAGTGTGTTTACGTCTAGGGGTTGGGGCAGTGTGTGTGCGTCTAGGGGTTGGGGCAGTGTGTGTGCGTCTAGGGGTTGGGGCAGTGTGTGTACGTCTAGGGGTTGGGGCAGTGTGTGTACGTCTAGGGGTTGGGGCAGTGTGTGTACGTCTAGGGGTTGGGGCAGTGTGTGTACGTCTAGGGGTTGGGGCAGTGTGTGTGCGTCTAGGGGTTGGGGCAGTGTGTGTGCGTCTAAGGGTTGGGGCAGTGTGTGTGCATAGAGACTAGGGGTTGGGGCAGTGTGTGTGCGTCGAGACTAGGGTTTAGGGCAGTGTGTGCGTAGAGACTAGGGGTTGGGGCAGTGTGTGTGCGTCTAGGGGTTGGGGCAGTGTGTGTGTGTAGAGACTAGGGGTTGGGGCAGTGTTTGTGCGTAGAGACTAGGGGTTAGGGAAGTGTGTGTGCTTAGAGACTAGGGGTTGGGGCAGTGTGTGTGTGTAGAGACTAGGGGTTGGGGCAGTGTGTGTGTGCGTGTAGAGACTAGGGGTTGGGGCAGTGTGTGTGCGTCTAGGGGTTGGGGCAGTGTGTGTGCGTCTAGAGACTAGGGGTTGGGGCAGTGTGTGTACGTCTAGGCGTTGGGGCAGTGTGTTTACGTCTAGGGGTTGGGGCAGTGTGTGTGCGTCTAGAGGTTGGGGCAGTGTGCGTGCGTCTAGGGGTTGGGGCAGTGTGCGCGCGTCTAGGGGTTGGGGCAGTGTGCGTGCGTCTAGGGGTTGGGGCAGTGTGCGTGCGTCTAGGGGTTGGGGCAGTGTGCGTGCGTCTAGGGGTTGGGGCAGTGTGCGTGCGTCTAGGGGTTGGGGCAGTGTGCGTGCGTCTAGGGGTTGGGGCAGTGTGCGTGCGTCTAGGGGTTGGGGCAGTGTGCGTGCGTCTAGGGGTTGGGGCAGTGTGCGTGCGTCTAGGGGTTGGGGCAGTGTGCGTGCGTCTAGGGGTTGGGGCAGTGTGCGTGCGTCTAGGGGTTGGGGCAGTGTGCGTGCGTCTAGGGGTTGGGGCAGTGTGTGTGTGTAGAGACTAGGGGTTGGGGCAGTGTGTGTGTGTAGAGACTAGGGGTTGGGGCAGTGTGCGTGTAGAGACTAGGGGTTGGGGCAGTGTGTGTGCGTCTAGAGACTAGGGGTTGGGGCAGTGTGTGTACATCTAGGGGTTGGGGCAGTGTGTGTGTGTAGAGACTAGGGGTTGGGGCAGTGTGCGTGTAGAGACTAGGGGTTGGGGCAGTGTGTGTGCGTCTAGGGGTTGGGGCAGTGTGTGTGCGTCTAGAGACTAGGGGTTGGGGCAGTGTGTGTACGTCTAGGCGTTGGGGCAGTGTGTTTACGTCTAGGGGTTGGGGCAGTGTGTGTACGTCTAGGCGTTGGGGCAGTGTGTTTACGTCTAGGGGTTGGGGCAGTGTGTGTGCGTCTAGGGGTTTGGGCAGTGTGTGTGCGTCTAGGGGTTGGGGCAGTGTGTGTGCGTCTAGGGGTTGGGGCAGTGTGTGTGCGTCTAGGGGTTGGGGCAGTGTGTGTACGTCTAGGGGTTGGGGCAGTGTGTGTACGTCTAGGGGTTGGGGCAGTGTGTGTACGTCTAGGGGTTGGGGCAGTGTGTGTACGTCTAGGGGTTGGGGCAGTGTGTGTGCGTCTAGGGGTTGGGGCAGTGTGTGTGCGTCTAAGGGTTGGGGCAGTGTGTGTGCATAGAGACTAGGGGTTGGGGCAGTGTGTGTGCGTCGAGACTAGGGTTTAGGGCAGTGTGTGCGTAGAGACTAGGGGTTGGGGCAGTGTGTGTGCGTCTAGGGGTTGGGGCAGTGTGTGTGTGTAGAGACTAGGGGTTGGGGCAGTGTTTGTGCGTAGAGACTAGGGGTTGGGGAAGTGTGTGTGCGTAGAGACTAGGGGTTGGGGCAGTGTGTGTGTGTAGAGACTAGGGGTTGGGGCAGTGTGTGTGTGCGTGTAGAGACTAGGGGTTGGGGCAGTGTGTGTGCGTCTAGGGGTTGGGGCAGTGTGTGTGCGTCTAGAGACTAGGGGTTGGGGCAGTGTGTGTACGTCTAGGCGTTGGGGCAGGGTGTTTACGTCTAGGGGTTGGGGCAGTGTGTGTGCGTCTAGAGGTTGGGGCAGTGTGCGTGCGTCTAGGGGTTGGGGCAGTGTGCGCGCGTCTAGGGGTTGGGGCAGTGTGCGTGCGTCTAGGGGTTGGGGCAGTGTGCGTGCGTCTAGGGGTTGGGGCAGTGTGCGTGCGTCTAGGGGTTGGGGCAGTGTGCGTGCGTCTAGGGGTTGGGGCAGTGTGCGTGCGTCTAGGGGTTGGGGCAGTGTGCGTGCGTCTAGGGGTTGGGGCAGTGTGCGTGCGTCTAGGGGTTGGGGCAGTGTGCGTGCGTCTAGGGGTTGGGGCAGTGTGCGTGCGTCTAGAGGTTGGGGCAGTGTGCGTGCGTCTAGGGGTTGGGGCAGTGTGCGCGCGTCTAGGGGTTGGGGCAGTGTGCGTGCGTCTAGGGGTTGGGGCAGTGTGCGTGCGTCTAGGGGTTGGGGCAGTGTGCGTGCGTCTAGGGGTTGGGGCAGTGTGCGTGCGTCTAGGGGTTGGGGCAGTGTGCGTGCGTCTAGGGGTTGGGGCAGTGTGCGTGCGTCTAGGGGCTGGGGCAGTGTGCGTGCGTCTTGGGGTTGGGGCAGTGTGCGTGCGTCTAGGGGTTGGGGCAGTGTGCGTACGTCTTGTGGTTGGGGCAGTGTGCGTGCGTCTAGGGGTTGGGGCAGTGTGTGTACGTCTAGGGGTTGGGGCAGTGGAATGTGGCAGAGACGTCATGGAAGGATGGGAATATTGTCCTGTTAGGTCACGTGTCTCTAATGTTACAGAACACACCATGTATTTATCTGGCCCCCCCCCCCCTTCCTCTACACCCCCAACTTGAGCGCAGACACACAAACACACACAATTTGTTTAACTCTAACCCTTTCGTCCTCCTCACCCCACCCTGCGCACAGACACACTCTCTCTCTGCTCGGGGAAACTCAATTTGTTTAATGTGGTCAGTTCCAGGTAAGCATACAGAAATGGACATAAGTGTGATCCATATCGTCAGAAAACTAACCGGAACAATCCTCCATCCTGTAAGAGCACTTTTGTTATGCTCTATCACTCCACCAACACTCCAGACCGTCCTCTCTCACTCCATTGTAACCTGTGTGCGTTTCAGGTCCTCTTTGAGTGGCTGGTCAGTAGGGTCTCAGGACACAACCCTGCGTGATGTTGACTACATCAGCTTCCTGTTCTCCACCCTCACAGGTCAGGCTCTGCCCTCATACTTCCTGTCTCACTGGGATCTGGTCAACAGATGTGATGAATCTTCAGGTTCGTGAAGAAGTACACTCCAAGAAAACTGACCAATCTTTCTCTCCTTCAGGGTTTTCGTCTGATGAGCTGGCCACCCTGCAGGAGGCTGGGGATGAGAGCGTGCTCCCTCCCTCCCCCCTCTCCCCCCTCAGCCTCTACCCCACCCCCCTGGAGCAATTCACACACCACTGGGACGTGGTGGAGGTCAGGACACACCTCACTCAGAACACCTAGCAGGGCTTTATAAGTGACTGTTGTGACAGAAACAGGAAGAGACGATGAATGAGAGGTCAAGATGGAGTGTAAAATGTGAAAAGAGAAAGACAGCAACCGAGATGGAGACTGAGCACTTCTGCCAGTGTAGTGTACTTGTGAGAGAGGTGTTCTGGACACTGTGTCAGTTATTTAGTTCCCCCTGGTGTCACACACAGGGCTCAGAGGGGGGATGCTTTATCTGGCCACGCTGGCCAAGAGGGGAACCTTTATCGCGTTGCGCAGGCTGTGTCTGCGTGGTTATCGGGCACTGTGGAAATGTAGAAATGCTAATGAGAGCCTGTGGCATTACGGGAGTGTGACATTTGTGCTCGGAAATTACCGTTAAAGGAAACGTGCCCCGAAGCAAGAGGTGTGTGTGTGGAGGGGAGGGGGGGGGCTATAATCACTAATTCAGCTCTTCAATTAGAGCCTGAGATCCTGGTCATCTCATCGCCATGTCTGAGTCAATCAGACTGAGGGTTGGGGAGGGACGGGAATAGGGGACGGACCATGTCTGCTCTGATTCCACTAATGAGACAGGATTGTTTTTAATGGAGGAGAGAATGCCAACAGGTGCACAGGTCTGGGGGCTGGCGCACACACACATTCTAACACATTGAACGAACCTCATTTCATTAGAACGTAATGACAAATTGGGTTTTGATTTGAAGTTAATGAGGAAAAGCTTAACATTGTTTCTCACCTCTGAAAGTTTGTGTGATGCCCTCTCGTCTCACCTGTACCCCTCTGTCGCTCTCTACAGTGTGTGTGTGTGAGCAGTGACATAGAGAAGATGTAGGGAGCACTAAAAACGACATATTATATTGTACTTGTTGGCCCCAACCTGTTATGTATCTCTTGGATGTGTGGAGAAAGACCATCTGTTAGATATAAAAAATAACTAAGTAGACATTTGCACGTGTGGTGTAATGTGGTTTGTCTGATGAATGGTTGTGGGTGATGTTGATTAGAGAGTGACGTGTGCCTCTCCTTCATTTGTCCTCTAATTCCATCCCTCCATAATGCCATTACTACTATTGGATTTGGCCCTCCTTACACACAGAGACACTTCCTGATTGTTTGGGCTCATAAAACAATGTTTAAAAAGATTGTCAGATCTGCCACGTCAGCCCCCATTACGCAGCCTCGCTTAACCCTTTCATTTCTAGGAAAAGGGAGTGTGAAGGAGAGGTATCTGGTGGATGGAGAGGAGAGGTATCTGGTGGATGTGGAGGAGAGGTATCTGGTGGATGTGGAGGAGAGGTATCTGGTGGATGGAGAGGAGAGGTATCTGGTGGATGGAGAGGAGAGGTATCTGGTGGATGGAGAGGAGAGGTATCTGGTGGATGTGGAGGAGAGGTATCTGGTGGATGGAGAGGAGAGGTATCTGGTGGATGTGGAGGAGAGGTATCTGGTGGATGGAGAGGAGAGGTATCTGGTGGATGTGGAGCGGAGGAGAGGTATCTGGTGGATGTGGAGGAGAGGTATCTGGTGGATGGAGAGGAGAGGTATCTGGTGGATGTGGAGGAGAGGAGAGGTATCTGGTGGATGTGGAGGAGAGGTATCTGGTGGATGTGGAGGAGAGGTATCTGGTGGATGTGGAGGAGAGGTATCTGGTGGATGGAGAGGTATCTGGTAGATGTGGAGGGGAGGAGAGGTATCTGGTGGATGTGGAGGAGAGGTATCTGGTGGATGTGGAGGGGAGGAGAGGTATCTGGTGGATGTGGAGGAGAGGAGAGGTATCTGGTGGATGGAGAGGAGAGGTATCTGGTGGATGTGAAGGAGAGGAGAGGTATCTGGTGGATGTGGAGGAGAGGTATCTGGTGGAGAGGTATCTGGTGGATGTGGAGGAGAGGTATCTGGTGGATGTGGAGGAGAGGTATCTGGTGGATGTGGAGGAGAGGTATCTGGTGGATGTGGAGGAGAGGTATCTGGTAGATGTGGAGGAGAGGAGAGGTATCTGGTAGATGTGGAGGGGAGGAGAGGTATCTGGTGGATGTGGTGGAGAGGTATCTGGTGGATGTGGAGGAGAGGAGAGGTATCTGGTGGATGTGGAGGAGAGGAGAGGTATCTGGTGGATGTGGAGGGGAGGAGAGGTATCTGGTGGAGGGGAGGAGAGGTATCTGGTGGATGTGGAGGAGAGGTATCTGGTGGATGTGGAGGGGAGGAGAGGTATCTGGTGGATGTGGAGGAGAGGAGAGGTATCTGGTGGAGGGGAGGAGAGGTATCTGGTGGATGTGGAGGAGAGGTATCTGGTGGATGTGGAGGGGAGGAGAGGTATCTGGTGGATGTGGAGGAGAGGAGAGGTATCTGGTGGATGTGGAGGAGAGGAGAGGTATCTGGTGGATGTGGAGGAGAGGAGAGGTATCTGGTGGATGTGGAGGAGAGGAGAGGTATCTGGTGGATGTGGAGGAGAGGAGAGGTATGTGGTGGATGTGGAGGAGAGGAGAGGTATCTGGTGGATGTGGAGGAGAGGAGAGGTATCTGGTGGATGTGGAGGAGGGGAGAGGAATCTGTTGGATGTGAAGGAGAGGAGAGGTATCTGGTGGATGTGGAGGAGAGGAGAGGTATCTGGTGGATGTGGAGGAGAGGAGAGGTATCTGGTGGATGTGGAGGAGAGGAGAGGTATCTGGTGGATGTGGAGGGGAGGAGAGGTATCTGGTGGAGGGGAGGACAGGTATCTGGTGGATGTGGAGGAGAGGTATCTGGTGGATGTGGAGGGGAGGAGAGGTATCTGGTGGATGTGGAGGAGAGGAGAGGTATCTGGTGGATGTGGAGGAGAGGAGAGGTATCTGGTGGATGTGGAGGAGAGGAGAGGTATCTGGTGGATGTGGAGGAGAGGAGAGGTATCTGGTGGATGTGGAGGAGAGGTATCTGGTAGATGTGGTGGAGAGGTATCTGGTGGATGTGGAGGAGAGGAGAGGTATCTGGTGGATGTGGAGGAGAGGAGAGGTATCTGGTGGATGTGGAGGGGAGGAGAGGTATCTGGTGGAGGGGAGGAGAGGTATCTGGTGGAGGGGAGGAGAGGTATCTGGTGGATGTGGAGGGGAGGAGAGGTATCTGGTGGATGTGGAGGGGAGGAGAGGTATCTGGTGGATGTGGAGGAGAGGAGAGGTATCTGGTGGATGTGGAGGAGAGGTATCTGGTGGATGTGGAGGAGAGGAGAGGTATCTGGTGGATGTGGAGGAGAGGAGAGGTATCTGGTGGATGTGGAGGAGATGTATCTGGTGGATGGAGAGGAGAGGAGATGTATCTGGTGGATGGAGAGGAGAGGAGAGGTATCTGGTGGATGTGGAGGAGAGGTATCTGGTGGATGTGGAGGAGAGGAGAGGTATCTGGTGGATGTGGAGGAGAGGTATCTGGTGGATGAGAGGTATCTGGTGGATGTGGAGGAGAGGAGAGGTATCTGGTGGATGTGGAGGAGAGGAGAGGTATCTGGTGGAGGGGAGGAGAGGTATCTGGTGGATGTGGAGGAGAGGTATCTGGTGGATGTGGAGGAGAGGTATCTGGTGGATGGAGAGGTATCTGGTAGATGTGGAGGGGAGGAGAGGTATCTGGTGGATGTGGAGGAGAGGTATCTGGTGGATGTGGAGGGGAGGAGAGGTATCTGGTGGATGTGGAGGAGAGGAGAGGTATCTGGTGGATGGAGAGGAGAGGTATCTGGTGGATGTGAAGGAGAGGAGAGGTATCTGGTGGATGTGGAGGAGAGGTATCTGGTGGAGAGGTATCTGGTGGATGTGGAGGAGAGGTATCTGGTGGATGTGGAGGAGAGGTATCTGGTGGATGTGGAGGAGAGGTATCTGGTGGATGTGGAGGAGAGGTATCTGGTAGATGTGGAGGAGAGGAGAGGTATCTGGTAGATGTGGAGGGGAGGAGAGGTATCTGGTGGATGTGGTGGAGAGGTATCTGGTGGATGTGGAGGAGAGGAGAGGTATCTGGTGGATGTGGAGGAGAGGAGAGGTATCTGGTGGATGTGGAGGGGAGGAGAGGTATCTGGTGGAGGGGAGGAGAGGTATCTGGTGGATGTGGAGGAGAGGTATCTGGTGGATGTGGAGGGGAGGAGAGGTATCTGGTGGATGTGGAGGAGAGGAGAGGTATCTGGTGGAGGGGAGGAGAGGTATCTGGTGGATGTGGAGGAGAGGTATCTGGTGGATGTGGAGGGGAGGAGAGGTATCTGGTGGATGTGGAGGAGAGGAGAGGTATCTGGTGGATGTGGAGGAGAGGAGAGGTATCTGGTGGATGTGGAGGAGAGGAGAGGTATCTGGTGGATGTGGAGGAGAGGAGAGGTATCTGGTGGATGTGGAGGAGAGGAGAGGTATGTGGTGGATGTGGAGGAGAGGAGAGGTATCTGGTGGATGTGGAGGAGAGGAGAGGTATCTGGTGGATGTGGAGGAGGGGAGAGGAATCTGTTGGATGTGAAGGAGAGGAGAGGTATCTGGTGGATGTGGAGGAGAGGAGAGGTATCTGGTGGATGTGGAGGAGAGGAGAGGTATCTGGTGGATGTGGAGGAGAGGAGAGGTATCTGGTGGATGTGGAGGGGAGGAGAGGTATCTGGTGGAGGGGAGGACAGGTATCTGGTGGATGTGGAGGAGAGGTATCTGGTGGATGTGGAGGGGAGGAGAGGTATCTGGTGGATGTGGAGGAGAGGAGAGGTATCTGGTGGATGTGGAGGAGAGGAGAGGTATCTGGTGGATGTGGAGGAGAGGAGAGGTATCTGGTGGATGTGGAGGAGAGGAGAGGTATCTGGTGGATGTGGAGGAGAGGTATCTGGTAGATGTGGTGGAGAGGTATCTGGTGGATGTGGAGGAGAGGAGAGGTATCTGGTGGATGTGGAGGAGAGGAGAGGTATCTGGTGGATGTGGAGGGGAGGAGAGGTATCTGGTGGAGGGGAGGAGAGGTATCTGGTGGAGGGGAGGAGAGGTATCTGGTGGATGTGGAGGGGAGGAGAGGTATCTGGTGGATGTGGAGGGGAGGAGAGGTATCTGGTGGATGTGGAGGAGAGGAGAGGTATCTGGTGGATGTGGAGGAGAGGTATCTGGTGGATGTGGAGGAGAGGAGAGGTATCTGGTGGATGTGGAGGAGAGGAGAGGTATCTGGTGGATGTGGAGGAGATGTATCTGGTGGATGGAGAGGAGAGGAGATGTATCTGGTGGATGGAGAGGAGAGGAGAGGTATCTGGTGGATGTGGAGGAGAGGTATCTGGTGGATGTGGAGGAGAGGAGAGGTATCTGGTGGATGTGGAGGAGAGGTATCTGGTGGATGAGAGGTATCTGGTGGATGTGGAGGAGAGGAGAGGTATCTGGTGGATGGGGAGGAGAGGAGAGGTATCTGGTGGATGTGGAGGAGAGGAGAGGTATCTGGTGGAGGGGAGGAGAGGTATCTGGTGGATGTGGAGGAGAGGTATCTGGTGGAGGAGAGGAGAGGTATCTGGTGGATGGAGAGGAGAGGAGAGGTATCTGGTGGATGGAGAGGAGAGGAGAGGTATCTGGTGGATGGAGAGGAGAGGAGAGGTATCTGGTGGATGTGGAGGAGAGGTATCTGGTGGATGTGGAGGGGAGGAGAGGTATCTGGTGGAGGAGAGGTATCTGGTGGATGTGGAGGAGAGGAGAGGTATCTGGTGGATGTGGAGGGGAGGAGAGGAGAGGTATCTGGTGGATGTGGAGGAGAGGTATCTGGTGGATGTGGAGGAGAGGAGAGGTATCTGGTGGATTTGGAGGGGAGGAGAGGAGAGGTATCTGGTGGATGTGGAGGAGAGGTATCTGGTGGAGGAGAGGTATCTGGTGGAGGAGAGGTATCTGGTGGAGGAGAGGTATCTGGTGGAGGAGAGGTATCTGGTGGATGTGGAGGAGAGGAGAGGTATCTGGTGGATGTGGAGGAGAGGAGAGGTATCTGGTGGATGTGGAGGAGAGGAGAGGTATCTGGTGGATGTGGAGGAGAGGAGAGGTATCTGGTGGATGTGGAGGAGAGGTATCTGGTGGATGTGGAGGAGAGGTATCTGGTGGAGGGGAGGAGAGGTATCTGGTGGATGGAGAGGAGAGGAGAGGTATCTGGTGGATGTGGAGGAGAGGAGAGGTATCTGGTGGATGTGGAGGAGAGGAGAGGTATCTGGTGGAGGAGAGGAGAGGTATCTGGTGGAGGAGAGGAGAGGTATCTGGTGGAGGGGAGGAGAGGTATCTGGTGGATGTGGAGGAGAGGTATCTGGTGGATGTGGAGGAGAGGTATCTGGTGGATGTGGAGGAGAGGTATCTGGTGGATGTGGAGGAGAGGTATCTGGTGGAGGGGAGGAGAGGTATCTGGTGGAGGGGAGGAGAGGTATCTGGTGGATGGAGAGGAGAGGAGAGGTATCTGGTGGATGTGGAGGAGAGGTATCTGGTGGATGTGGAGGAGAGGTATCTGGTGGATGTGGAGGGGAGGAGAGGTATCTGGTGGATGTGGAGGGGAGGAGAGGTATCTGGTGGATGTGGAGGAGAGGTATCTGGTGGATGTGGAGGGGAGGAGAGGTATCTGGTGGATGTGGAGGGGAGGAGAGGTATCTGGTGGATGTGGAGGAGAGGTATCTGGTGGATGTGGAGGAGAGGTATCTGGTGGATGTGGAGGGAAGGAGAGGTATCTGGTGGATGTGGAGGAGAGGAGAGGTATCTGGTGGATGTGGAGGGGAGGAGAGGTATCTGGTGGATGTGGAGGGGAGGAGAGGTATCTGGTGGATGTGGAGGGGAGGAGAGGAGATGTATCTGGTGGATGTGGAGGGAAGGAGAGGTATCTGGCAGATGTGGAGGAGAGGAGAGGTATCTGGTGGATGGAGAGGAGAGGTATCTGGTGGATGTGGAGGAGGGGAGAGGAATCTGTTGGATGTGAAGGAGGGGAGAGGAATCTGTTGGATGTGAAGGAGGGGAGAGGTATCTGGTGGATGTGAAGGAGAGGAGAGGTATCTGGTGGATGTGAAGGAGAGGAGAGGTATCTGGTGGATGTGGAGCGGAGGAGAGGTATCTGGTGGATGTGGAGGAGAGGTATCTGGTGGATGTGGAGGAGAGGAGAGGTATCTTGTGGAGGGGAGGAGAGGTATCTGGTGGATGTGGAGGAGAGGTATCTGGTGGATGTGGAGGAGAGGAGAGGTATCTTGTGGAGGGGAGGAGAGGTATCTGGTGGATGTGGAGGAGAGGTATCTGGTGGATGTGGAGGAGAGGAGAGGTATCTGGTGGATGTGGAGGAGAGGAGAGGTATCTGGTGGATGTGGAGGAGAGGAGAGGTATGTGGTGGATGTGGAGGAGAGGAGAGGTATCTGGTGGATGTGGAGGAGAGGAGAGGTATCTGGTGGATGTGGAGCGGAGGAGAGGTATCTGGTGGATGTGGATGTGGAGGAGAGGTATCTGGTGGATGTGGAGGAGAGGTATCTGGTGGATGTGGAGGAGAGGTATCTGGTGGATGGAGAGGAGAGGTATCTGGTGGATGTGGAGCGGAGGAGAGGTATCTGGTGGATGTGGAGGAGAGGTATCTGGTGGATGGAGAGGAGAGGTATCTGGTGGATGTGGAGGAGAGGTATCTGGTGGATGTGGAGGGGAGGTTAAGAATAAATTCTTATTTACAAGGAGGGCCAAACCCGGACGTCCTATGGGACTCCCAATCACGGCTGGATGTGATACAGCCTGGATTCGAACCAGGGACTGTTGTGACGCCTCTTGTACTGAGATTAGGCTGGACAATAGAACGAGTCAAAATTCACCCAAGGCTGAAAATGGCAAAAGAACGTTGGCTAAGCTGGAACACTTGCGCAAGCTCATAGCAAATTAATGGAATGTTCACAGAGGCTGTTTTGACTGAAGTGATGCTTAGAATTCCATTTCGCCTAAATGGCACACAAAAAAATTATCCCTTTTTATTTTACCACTAAAATCTAAGTTCGCCATTGCCAACAATAGCAAAGCAGGCATTGTGACAGTACAATAAACTGGGATTAGGATGAAACTGATTCAAGAGAGGAGATTCAGCCTTACATAATTCGAGAGAGGAGATTCTCATGATTAAAATGGTGTCTGAATTGGTAAAAAATCTAAATATACACATTCCGAGATATTTGGCGAAATATACGAAATATACCAGCATGCTTCTCCATAGGAAAACAAGGGCAAAAGGTATTTCGGGGATATCGTTTAATGACAACGAGATACACTGCCCAGCCTTACATAATTAGAAAGAGGAGATTCTCATGATTAAAATGGTGTCTGAATTGGTAAAAAATCTAAATATACACATTCCGAGATATTTGGCGAAATATACGAAATATACCAGCATGCTTCTCCATAGGAAAACAAGGGCAAAAGGTATTTCGGGGATATCGTTTAATGACAACGAGATACACTGCCCAGCCTTACATAATTAGAAAGAGGAGATTCTCATGATTAAAATGGTGTCCAATTTAAAAAAAATCTAAATAAACACATTGCGAGATATTTGGCAAAATAGACAGACATACTTATATTTCCCTATAGTAAACAATGGGACGACCTCAGAGTTCCATGAGTTTTTTTGTTGTTGTTTACATTTGAACTATAAACAATGTGCGCACGTCTCTATTGCCAACAATAGCAAAGCAGGCATTGTGACAGTACAATAAACTGGGATTAGTACGTTCGGAAGGCGAGTTGGTGCCACGGTGTACAATAGAACTAATAGGAGCTGGCAGGGTGAACAATGCCCGAAAATAAGGCCTATTTTATCGTGATTACTTTAAAACTACGGCAGGCAGCTGGGATATTTTTTTTATTTTTTTTATTTCACCTTTATTTAACCAGGTAGGCTAGTTGAGAACAAGTTCTCATTTGCAACTGCGACCTGGCCAAGATAAAGCATAGCAGTGTGAACAGACAACAACACAGAGTTACACATCGAGTAAACAATAAACAAGTCAATAACATGGTAGGAAAAAATAATCTATATACAATGTGTGCAAAAGGCACGAGGTAGGCAATACATCGAATAATTACAATTTAGCAGATTAACACTGGAGTGATAAATCATCAGATGATCATGTGCAAGAAGAGATACTGGTGTGCAGAAAAGTAAATAAATAAAAGCAGTATGGGGGTGAGGTAGGTAAATTGGGTGGGTAGTTTACAGATGGACTATGTACAGCTGCAGCGATCGGTTAGCTGCTCGGATAGCAGATTTTTAAAGTTGTTGAGGGAGATAAAAGTCTCCAACTTCAGAGATTTTTGCAATTCGTTCCAGTCGCAGGCAGCAGAGAACTGGAAGGAAAGGCGTCCAAATGAGGTTTTGGCTTTAGGGATGATCAGTGAGATACACCTGCTGGAGCGCGTGCTACGGGTGGGTGTAGCCATCGTGACCAGTGAACTGAGATAAGGCGGCACTTTACCTAGCATAGCCTTGTAGATGACCTGGAGCCAGTGGGTCTGACGACGAACATGTAGCGAGGGCCAGCCGACTAGGGCATACAGGTCGCAGTGGTGGGTCGTATAAGGTGCTTTAGTAACAAAACGGATGGCACTGTGATAAACTGCATCCAGTTTGCTAAGTAGAGTATTGGAAGCTATTTTGTAGATGACATCGCCGAAGTCGAGGATCGGTAGGATAGTCAGTTTTACTAGGGTAAGTTTGGCGGCGTGAGTGAAGGAGGCTTTGTTCCGGAATAGAAAGCCGACTCTAGATTTGATTTTGGATTGGAGATGTTTGATATGAGTCTGGAAGGAGAGTTTGCAGTCTAGCCAGACACCTAGGTACTTATAGATGTCCACATATTCTAGGTCGGAACCGTCCAGGGTGGTGATGCTAGTCGGGCGTGCGGGTGCAGGCAGCGAACGGTTGAAAAGCATGCATTTGGTTTTACTAGCATTTAAGAGCAGTTGGAGGCCACGGAAAGAGTGTTGTATGGCATTGAAGCTCATTTGGAGGTTAGATAGCACAGTTTCCAGGGAAGGGCCGGAAGTATACAGAATGGTGTCGTCTGCGTAGAGGTGGATCAGGGAATCGCCCGCAGCAAGAGCAACATCATTGATGTATACAGAGAAAAGAGTCGGCCCGAGAATTGAACCCTGTGGTACCCCCATAGAGACTGCCAGAGGACCGGACAACATGCCCTCCGATTTGACACACTGAACTCTGTCTGCAAAGTAGTTGGTGAACCAGGCAAGGCAGTCATTAGAAAAACCGAGGCTATTGAGTCTGCCGATAAGAATATGGTGATTGACAGAGTCGAAAGCCTTGGCCAGGTCGATGAAGACGGCTGCACAGTAATGTCTTTTATCGATGGCGGTTATGATATCGTTTAGTACCTTGAGCGTGGCTGAGGTGCACCCGTGACCGGCTCGGAAACCGGATTGCACAGCGGAGAAGGTACGGTGGGATTCGAGATGGTCAGTGATCTGTTTGTTGACTTGGCTTTCGAAGACCTTAGCTAGGCAGGGCAGGATGGATATAGGTCTGTAACAGTTTGGGTCCAGGGTGTCTCCCCCTTTGAAGAGGGGAATGACAGCGGCAGCTTTCCAATCCTTGGGGATCTCAGATGATACGAAGGAGAGGTTGAACAGGCTGGTAATAGGGGGTGCGACAATGGCGGCGGACAGTTTCAGAAATAGGGGGTCCAGATTGTCAAGCCCAGCTGATTTGTATGGGTCCAGGTTTTCCAGCTCTTTCAGAACATCTGCCATCTGGATATGGGTAAAGGAGAAGCTGGGGACGCTTGGGCGAGTAGCAGCGGGCCGGGCGGGGCTGCTGGCCAAGGTTGGAGTCGCCAGGTGGAAGGCATGGCCAGCCATTGAGAAATGTTTGTTGAAGTTTTCGATTATCGCGGACTTATCAGTGGTGACCGTGTTATCTAGCCTCAGTGCAGTGGGCATATATGTGGTAATTAATTATTATATATATGGTAATATTATGAAATTGGGCTCCACCGCAGATGCAATTAACTTGTTTCTATTAGAAAAAAGCATTGTTAAAAATGTCATGTGTCCAGCCTACTGAGATGCAGTGCCTTAGACCACTGCGCTACTCGGGAGACACTCCGATAGGAATGATATTAATGTTGTGAAATATGACCTTTAAAACAGCAGGAAGTGATCTTAACCACTGTCTATGTCCCGCCCACAGGAAGTGTGCCACTGCTTGGAGACGCTGGGGTCTCGTTCACAGTGCTTTGATGTGCTGCAGAACGGCATCTGCAAGAACCTGGTGAGATGGTGTACTTGTGTGTACTCATTACTGTGTGTGTGTGTGTGTGTGTGTGTGTGTAACTGTGTCTCTCCCTCCCAGACTGGTCTGGCTGTGGTACCAGACAGTATGGCAGCAGGGTTGTTGAGAGCGGTGGCCAGACTGTTGGACCTGTCCTTCCTCCCCAGTGAACCTCTGCTGAGGTTCCTGTCCCGCTGCTGCCTCAGCCTACTTTCTCTGCTACTGACCCTACAGCAGGACACCGCCTCAGAGAACAACCACAAGAGGTAGCCTGTGTGTGACCTCTCTGTGCAGTCATGTTGTGTGTGTGTGTGTGTGTGTGTGTGACCTTTTTCCTTCCCTGTAGGGAGGCGGTGTGGGGAGCTTGTGTGTGTGTGTAACCTTTTTCCTTCCCTGTAGGGAGGCGGTGTGGGGAGCGTGTGTGTGACCCCTCTGTGCAGTCATGTTGTGTGTGTGTGTGTGTAACCTTTTTCCTTCCCTGTAGGGAGGCGGTGTGGGGAGCGTGTGTGTGACCTCTCTGTGCAGTCATGTTGTGTGTGTGTGTGTGTGTAACCTTTTTCCTTCCCTGTAGGGAGGCGGTGTGGGGAGCGTGTGTGTGACCTCTCTGTGCAGTCATGTTGTGTGTGTGTGTGTAACCTTTTTCCTTCCCTGTAGGGGGGCGGTGTGGGGAGCGTGTGTGTGACCTCTGTGCAGTCATGTTGTGTGTGTGTGTGTAATCTTTTTCCTTCCCTGTAGGGAGGCGGTGTGGGGAGCGTGTGTGTGACCTCTCTGTGCAGTCATGTTGTGTGTGTGTGTGTAACCTTTTTCCTTCCCTGTAGGGAGGCGGTGTGGGGAGCGTGTGTGTGACCTCTGTGCAGTCATGTTGTGTGTGTGTGTGTAATCTTTTTCCTTCCCTGTAGGGAGGCGGTGTGGGGAGCGTGTGTGTGACCTCTGTGCAGTCATGTTGTGTGTGTAACCTTTTTCCTTCCCTGTAGGGAGGCGGTGTGGGGAGCGTGTGTGTGACCTCTCTGTGCAGTCATGTTGTGTGTGTGTGTGTAACCTTTTTCCTTCCCTGTAGGGAGGCGGTGTGGGGAGCGTGTGTGTGACCTCTCTGTGCAGTCATGTTGTGTGTGTGTGTAACCTTTTTCCTTCCCTGTAGGGAGGCGGTGTGGGGAGCGTGTGTGTGACCTCTCTGTGCAGTCATGTTGTGTGTGTGTGTAACCTTTTTCCTTCCCTGTAGGGAGGCGGTGTGGGGAGCGTGTGTGTGATCTCTCTGTGCAATCATGTTGTGTGTGTGTGTGTAACCTTTTTCCTTCCCTGTAGGGAGGCGGTGTGGGGAGCGTGTGTGTGACCTCTCTGTGCAGTCATGTTGTGTGTGTGTGTAACCTTTTTCCTTCCCTGTAGGGAGGCGGTGTGGGGAGCGTGTGTGTGATCTCTCTGTGCAATCATGTTGTGTGTGTGTGTGTAACCTTTTTCCTTCCCTGTAGGGGGGCGGTGTGGGGAGCGTGTGTGTGTGTAACCTTTTTCCTTCCCTGTAGGGAGGCGGTGTGGGGAGCGTATGTGTGACCTCTCTGTGCAGTCATGTTGTGTGTGTGTAACCTTTTTCCTTCCCTGTAGGGAGGCGGTGTGGGGAGCGTGTGTGTATAGATTGTGTCCAACCTTTCTCTCTCCCTGCAGGGAGGCAGTGTGGGGTGCGTGTGTGGCAGCGCTGAGCAGCATTCCCCGGCTGTTGCGGTTGGTTCTGCAGTCGTTGCGAGTTAGGGACCTGTGTGAGGAGGAGCTGCCTCAGCTGGCCCAGATACTGTCCCTGCTGCTGCAGCACACAGCGCTACGCAACCACATGCTGGCTAACGCAACTCTACTACAACACATTATACAGGACCTCACGGTAAACACACACAGCGCTACGCAACCACATGCTGGCTAACGCAACTCTACTACAACACATTATACAGGACCTCACGGTAAACACACACAGTCAACTACTCAACCACATACTGGCTAACGCAACTCTACTACAACACATTATACAGGACCTCACGGTAAACACACACAGTCAACTACTCAACCACATACTGGCTAACGCAACTCTACTACAACACATTATACAGGACCTCAAGGTAAAAACACACAGTGCTACGCAACCACATGCTGGCTGACGCAACTCTACTACAACACATTATACAGGACCTCACGGTAAACACACACAGTCCTACTCAACCACATGCTGGCTAACGCAACTCTACTACAACACATTATACAGGACCTCACGGTAAACACACAGTCAACTAATGACTAACGCAACTCTACTACAACACATTATACAGGACCTCACGGTAGTAAGGAAGCTTAAACAAGTATCATGTTAAAATAAAAACGTAAGTGTGAGGTGTGTGTTCTCTGAGGTTCTAATGATGGTGTGTGTGTTCCAGAGGTACTGTCGAGGTGAGTCCAAGGAGCAGTGGATGACTGACCTGCTGTACTGCTACAGCGTAACCATGGCGACTCACCGGGGAAACCTGGGGCTCCGAGACATCTACTGACCTAGGCCCCAAACCAACCACAGACCCTTCTGTACTCTGTCTAACCCACATGTCAAACTTCTTCCACGGAGGTCATAGTGCCTGAGGGCTTTCGCTCCACCCTTGTACTTGATGGATGAATTAAGGTCACTAATGAGTAAGGAACTCCCATCACCTGATTGTCTTAATTGAAAGGAAAAAACAATAACCTGCAGACACTCGGTCGTCCGTGGAATGAGTTTGACCCCCCTGGTCTAACCCAACATCCTGTCTTCCCCATCGGTCTCTGGCCTCCTCATTCAGCTTTTATTTTTGGCCCAAAACCAACTGTCTTCTTCATATTGCTAAATATTGTGGCTGCCACTAGTCCTGGAGAGATAAAAGGATGTGCAGGCTTTAGTTACAGTGCAGCACTAACATACTTGTTTAACTAATCACCTGAATCAATGCTGGGTTGGAACTAACGCCTGCACACACTGCATCTCCAAGACCACGATTGAATTAAAGGATTTCTCAACTGATTACTGTTTTTATTACAAAAAGAGAAAATAAAGCTGGAGTCACTGAAACTTGTCAATGTATTTATTTGAGAAGTTTTCTAAAAGAGTAGAAAAACAACATGGACATTAACATTGAGGTTGGTTTTCATTCATAAATGTAAAGCCTTGACATCTGATAGTGTTTCACCAGTAGTGCATCAGAGTGAACAGCATCCACACTGAAACACTGTTTATATCTTTAACGTGACAGTTCCCATTGAGGAGATGCCACAAACATCTGGCTAACTTTTTAAGTCAACTATCTCTTTAAGGCAGGAAGTGATGTATAATATACAATTAAAGAGTAACAGAGTGTGTATGAAATGCATAAATATACCTCCCTCCACAGAGTCCCACAGAGAAAGCACAGGTACACGCGTACCCTCTGGACCTAAATGACCTTGTGTACATCTGTGTACCTACTATTATGGCTGAGGGGGGAAAGTGGGAGGGGCATGCATGCCTGTGGGAACCTGCTCAGGTAGATACTGAGGTAGAGTTGACTACAACCTAGTACAAGTGTTATGGCTGATGGGAAGAGTGTGTGTTTGCAAGCAGGCGTGTGTGTCAGCGTCTGCAGGTGGGCTGGCTGTATGACCGGCTGTTGACAGACTGCTTCATTCTCCACATGGGAGGAAAGGTTATCTGTGTGTGTGTGTTCATTTTCTGTATGGTTGAAATGATCTTGCACACATACCATGTCGGTTGATTTAACTCCGCCTTGTGAGGTCATGACTGTGACGTCTCATAACTTTGTCCTGTCTTCCTGTGAGAGTATAAACAATCAGGCCAAGAACTCCTCTATGGTTAATACTGGGCAGAGAGTACAATCTGAGAGGAATAGGGATTATTACTCTGCCTGAAAATACAGCATGACACAAACCAAGTGGGGATTTTTTTTATGGTGGTCAATGAGTGTCAAATTGATGAGTGAGTCTTATTTGACCTAATATACATTTTGTAATATTTAGGTTATTACATCTGTACTGATAAGTGGACACACATGGCATCTCTGAGAAGTCAGTTATATCAGCATTGTTCACATGCAAACCTGCCCTCATTGGCTTAAGAGTTCCCACCTCTGCAGAAACATATTCCTATAGTTACACCATTGGGGCCCCCCTCTTGTCAGTATATATATGCTCTGTTTACAATCTGGCCAATAACTCCACCATGATAAGGCAGTTGGGTAAGTCATTTCAAGACAACACACACATATATATTATATGTGTGTATGCCATTTAGCAGATGCTTATATCCAAGGCAACTCAGTCACGCGTGCATACATTTTACATATGGCTGGTCCTGGGAATCAAACCCAGTACCCTAGCATTAGAAGCGCCATGCTCTACCAACTGAGCCACAAAGGACACATGCAGGGTGTGTGTGTAGTCGTCAGTGTTTCCCCTGGCCCTGTCCAGCGCTGTGGGGTCTGAGGTGGTAGGAGTACTGCCTGGCCTGCCCCACTGCATCACACAGGTGCACACACTCCACACTGCTCACTGCAAAAAAACACACAGAAAGAAATAACATGCTAACAGAGGAAACAGATCTTGTACAGTTCATCCACATCACTCCATTCCCGTAATCAAATTAATCAAATCAAATTGTATTGGTCACATACACATGATTAGCAGATGTTATTGCGAGTGTAGCGAAATGCTTGTGTTTCTAGTTCCGACAGTGCAGCAATAACTAACATGTAATCTAACAATTCCACAACAACTACCTAATACACACAAATCTAAGTAAAGGG